>NC_091985.1:157603436-157743436 GCF_044704955.1 Pristiophorus japonicus
GGGGGGAGGGGGGGTGGTGGGGGAGGGTGGGGTGGTGGTGGAGAGGGGGGAGGGGGGTGGTGGAGAGGGGGAGGGGATGGTGGGGGAGAGGGGGGTGGTGGAGAGGGGGGTAGTGATGGGGAGGTTGACGGTGGTGGAGAGGGGGAGGGGGCGGTGGTGGAGAGGGGGGAGAGGGTAGTGATGGGGAGGGGGGCGGTGGTGGAGAGGGGGGGAGGGGGCGGTGGTGGAGAGGGGGGGAGGGGGGTGGTGATGGGGAGGGGGCGGTGGTGGGGAGGGGGGGAGGGGGCGGTGGTGGGGAGGGGGGGAAGGGAGCGGTGGTGGAGAGGGGTGAGGGGGGGTAGTGATGGGGAGGGGGCCGGTGGTGGGGAGGGGGGGAGGGGCGGTGGTGGGGAGGGGGGCGGTGGTGGAGAGGGGGGAGGGGGGTAGTGATGGGAAGGGGGGCCGTGGTGGGGAGGGGGCGGTGGTGTGGAGGGGGGAGGGGGGGAGGGGGGCGGTGGTGGAGAGGGGGGGTGGGGGAGAGGGGGGGTGGGGGGGTGGTGGAGAGGGGGAGAGGGGGGGTGGTGGAGAGGGGGGGAGGGGGGGTGGTGCAGAGGGGGGGAGGGGGCGGTGGTGGTGAGGGGGGAGGGGGGGGGTGCAGAGGGGGGGAGGGGGCGGTGGTGGAGAGGGGGGAGGGGGGGTGGTGCAGAGGGGGGGAGGGGGCGGTGGTGGAGAGGGGGGGAGGGGGTAGTGATGGGGAGGGGGGCGGTGGTGGGGTGGGGGGGCGGTGGTGGGGTGGGGGGGAGGGGCCGGTGGTGGGGAGGGGGGGAGGGGGGTAGTGATGGGAAGGGGGGCCGTGGTGGGGAGGGGGAGGGGGCGGTGGTGTGGAGGGGGGTAGTGATGGGGAGGGGGGCAGTGGTGGGGTGGGGGGGAGGGGCTGGTGGTGGGGAGGGGGTGAGGGGGGGTAGTGATGGGAAGGGGGGCCGTGGTGGGGAGGGGGCGGTGGTGTGGAGGGGGGGTGGTGGAGAGGGGGGGAGGGGGGCGGTGGAGGAGAGGGGAGGTGGGGGGGGGTGATGGAGAGGGGGGGAGGGGGCGGTGGTGGAGAGGGGAGGTGGGGGGGTGGTGGAGAAGGGGAGAGGGTGGGTGGTGGAGAGGGGGGAGGGGGGCAGTGGTGGGGAGGGGGTAGGGGGCGGTGGTGGAGAGGGGGGGAGGGGGGGTGGTGCAGAGGGGGGAGGGGGGCGGTGGAGGAGAGGGGAGGTGGGGGGGGGTGGTGGAGAGGGGGGGAGGGGGCGGTGGTGGAGAGGGGAGGTGGGGGGGTGGTGGAGAGGGGGAGAGGGTGGGTGGTGGAGAGGGGGGGAGGGGGGGCAGTGGTGGGGAGGGGGGAGGGGGCGGTGGTGGAGAGGGGGGGAGGGGGGGTGGTGCAGAGGGGGGGAGGGGGCGGTGGTGGAGAAGGGGGGAGGGGGGGTAGTGATGGGGAGGGGGGCGGTGGTGGGGAGGGGGGTGTCACGGGCACAGGATGGGGGCAAGGGCTACAGAGCACTGTGTGAGCACCAGACACGTGGAACATTATTGCCAAGGGAGCTAAGGCCAAAGGTACTCTGCAAGCTCAGACCGGTGCCATTGTGGCTGCGACACCTGTATTTAAAGGGGCTTACAGGGTGTCACAGCAGTCCAGCAGTCTGTTCTCCAACAGATTACTAGGAATGCTGAGGTGCCGCCCCGGGGAAGTGGCAGTGGCTCCGTGGGGCAGTAATCTCGGGAGGACAACGTTTTCCCTCCCACCACTTCCAGTCCACCAGTGCCCTTGCTGTTGCCCGTCAGCCGGCCAGCCCAGACTGCTGCCACCCGTGCTGAGGTAATACATTCTACAGCCGGGCCTTCTAGTCCCAGAGCTCTTCCAGATGCCTGCAAGACCATCTGCAGTGTCCCCCACTGAAAGTCAGCAGCCTTCCACCAGCCATGCTGCAGCCACTGGAGAGCACAGCGTAGAAGCACTAGGATAGGCAAAGGCAGACGGAAGGCAGGCACTGAGGGAATGCACATCATTATCATCTTAGGCGGTCCCTCGAAACGAGGATGACTTGCTTCCATGCCAAAAAGGGATGAGTTCACAGTGTTTCAATGAAGGGCCTAATATTCTAGGCCCTGAACTACATCCTGAAGGGTGGAAGATGTCTGTGTGAGGATTTTTTTAACGTGTGGTGGTTGTTGCACACCAGCCACCACACGGGCTTGACAGAGCTAGGTCTTGGTCCAGTGGCAAGGGCTAACCAAGATGACTGGAGACCTGCTCTGTTGCACAGATCTAGTGCGCACACATATCGTAGTGTGAGCTGGCCTGTGCTGCCCCTGGGCCCTCACCTCTCCTGGGCCCCGATCACTCGCCGCTCCTGCTGTACCTGCCCACACTCCAATCAACGACCTGGCCCTTCAGAGACACGAAAGGCAGGCATTAAGGGAATGCACAAGGGTGATTAGTTGACGTTTGTATGCAGTATGGCATGATTTGATTCATAAATTTGGTTTGGAGTGTTTCTTTTGTGTTACATAGCAACATAGAAAATCGGTGCAGGAGTAGGCCATTCGGCCCTTTGGCCATTTGGCTTTTAGTTCAGCATTGTGGCCAAGTGGATGCTGTGATGGTCAGTGAGAGAGGGAAGAGGGAAGTTAAGGTGTGGGACTGTTAGTGAACGGGAAATTGGAGTTGCGGTTACTGGTATCGCAGTCGGATGAGTTGGCCACGGACAGCCCGGACAGAAAGAGGTTGTGTAGCTTGCCTCACTTATCCATTTCCTCGTCCTTTTCCTCAGCAGCTCACCGTATAGCAATAGCCAAGAGCCATGAGCCAAGGGCTGTGCCCTCACGATGGCGAGGTTGGGCAGCGTGCAGCAGAGTACCACCAATCTTGCCACCCGCTCTACCGACTACTGCAGGGCTTCTCCAGAGCGGTGCAGGCAGTGTAAGCGTTCGAGCAGACACAAAGGGGTGCTGAAACATCACAATCCATGAGGCAGCATGGCTTTCATTGTGTGCATGCTGTGTACATGTGCGTGGATTGCGCGTCGCTGTCATGAACCATTCGTCAGCAGATAGCCCTCGTCTCCCAGTTGGCAAACTTTGGTGGACTCTCGGGGAATCAAGGGATCTGAGGATCGGGCGGGGAAGTGGAGTTGAGTTCGAAGATCAGTAATGATCTTATTGACTGGCGGAGCAGTCTCGAAGGGCCACATAGCCTATTCCTCCTCCAAATTCTTATGTTCCCATAGTGGCTCAAATGCAGCTGGCACTGCGGACTGCCGCAGAATAAAAGCATTGTGACTGCTGCCAGGATACCAGGCATTGGCCTGTATGATCTGCTGCCTATGGTGACACACCAGCTGGACGTTGAGGGAGTGGAATCCTTTTCAGTTCCAATACATGGCAGAGTTGAGATGCGGCATCCACAGAGCGATGTGCGTGCAGTCAATGGCACCCTGCACCATGGGGAAGCCTACATTCCTTGTAATGCCATCTGCCCACTGCCCTCTGCTCATTCTCCAAGTCATGCTGTATTCCAGGGCGAATTTCTACCAGTGCACCCATGTCTGGCAGCAAGTGGTTTGTGCCGAAGCCTTGAAGTCAGGACACAGTCCTTCAGCACCTACTACATGGTCTACAGGGCTGTAGTGATACTCGCCCTCCTGTATGGCTCAGAGACGTGGACCATATACAGTAGACACCTTAATACCACCAACTTTGTCTCCGCAAGCTCCTACAAATCCCCTGGGAGGACAGACACACCAACGTCAGTGTTCTCAATCAGGCCAACATCCCCAGCATTGAAGCACTGACCACACTCGACCAGCTCTGCTGGGCGGGCTACATTATCTGCATGCCCGACACAAGACTCCCAAAGCAAGTGCTCTACTCGGAACTCCTACACAGCAAGCGAGCCCCAGATGGGCAGAGGAAACATTTCAAGAACACCCTCAAAGCCTCCCTGATAAAATGCAACATCCCCACCGACACCAGGGAGTCCCTGGCCAAAGACCGCCCTAAGTGGAGGAAGAGCATCCGGGAGGGCGCTGAACACCTCGACTCTTGTCACCGAAAGCATGCAGAAATCAAGTGCAGGAGCGTACGGCAAACCAGTCCCACCCACCCTTTCCTTCAACCACTGTCTGTCCCACCTGTGACAGAGACTGTAATTCCCATATTGGACTGTTCAGTCACCTGAGAACTCACTTTTAGAGTGGAAGCAAATCTTCCTCGCTTTCGAGGGACACCACTCCCTGCAGATTGTAGATTGTAGATGCGTACCAACAGCCAGAAGAAATCAACCAGTTGCTAAGATGTAAGTCGTTGATGATCCCATTAAATAGTGCTGGTGGTGGGTCCTTCTTGCTGCTGAGCACATGTTCAGCTGTGCGAGCTGAAAAGAGGGCATCAGGTGTGGCGCTGAGCTCCAAAATGGCAGCGCTGGTGTCAAATCAGCTTTGCATGCTGATTGACGTCATAAGCTGCCTGCTCTGCATACTTACGATTGCCGTTCACTGCATACATGCAAACGCCCTTACCAGTACGGTGCCCGGCACGATTCGCCCCACAAGCGCATGTGGCGCGGACGCCATTTTGAATCTCTAAGGGCACTCATAGTGCCCAAAAAACGGATCCGAATCTTGTACCGTCATTCATTTAAAGTATTGAGGGACAAATCTGCACCCACAGAGGAAACTAAGATAGATAGTATTTTCATCTCTGATGACTGACAAGTGTGAAATAGAGGAAATTAGGCAACCTCCCAAGAGTACATATTGTACTTCTTGGTGATCCTAAATGTGGAACACTTAGATATAGGGAGATGAATCAATACTTCAAAATGTCAAAATTAACAAGAGTTCAATGGACTCCTTGGGGACATTTAACAAACCTTCCCTGCACTTTTCCAAGATCGACTGGAAACTGAAATTGGCTGAAATCACACAATTGGAGTTGAAGTTAAAAATGCAGAAAATCACTGCAGAGGTAACCCAAATTTTACGCTGATATAAAAGTTAGTGAAATCGCATAAAGCACTCTTCACCCAGATTGGGTGCATTCTCTGCTGGATGAAGACACCTTATATTGAACGGAGTAAAGCTTGGGCAGATTGGGCAGACTTACATTTATATAGCGCCTTTCTCGACCTCAGGACGTCCGGAGTTAAGGCACAGAGCATAACCACAGATCGCAGGGTTAAAGGAGGGCATTGTAAGCAGAGTGGGAAGCTGAGAATTTAGTGAGAGAGGGAATTTGGTGCAGATTGAGGAAGGAGGTACACCTTTTAGTTAAATTAATTAGTTTAAAATAAACCAAGTGAATGAATTACATAAAACTTTTAATTAATTATATAAAACAGGATTAGATAGATGTGGCAGGACAGGTGGTGTGCCACAACTGCAGCATGTGGGAGTTTGTGGAGAGCATCGTGATCCCGGACAAGCATGTCTGCAGTACGCGTCTGCAACTCGAGGAACTCCAGCTCAGATTTGTTGAGCTAGAGTCCGAAGTGCAAACATTGCAGGGCATCAGGGAGAGGGAGGGTTACCTGGATTCAGGAGGCAAGCACACCTGTCACGTTAGGAAGTGGTTTAGATTTGGTTAGTGGTCAGAAACAGGTGGGTGTTACTGCGACTCAGGCAGGTTACGGGACCTCATGCAGTGGTGGAGGAGCTTCAGCCTTTGACCTTACCTAACAGTTACGAGGTACTTGACTTTTAGAAAAGATAGGCAAAATAGAAAAGGAGGTGGTCTAGCTTTGATAATAAAGGAGGATATAAATGCATGTTAGAAGATAAAGGATCTTTGCCCAGAAAATCAGGACTGTGGGCCCAAGTTTCGGGCTGTGCCGTTCCTGGACGCCTGTTTTTCGCGCCACAAAGTGCGTCTAAAAAAAACTTACAGATTCTCCGGCTCCCTGCAGGTCCTCTGTCGCCGGGCGCAGCGCGAGCTGTGGGGGGTGGAGCTAGGTCCCTGCGCTGAAAACAGTGCCGGGACCTCTGCACATGCGCGCTACAGTGAGCGCGCATGTGCAGTAGCTCCAGGCGCCCAAAACTGTGTGGGAGGGGCCAGAAGCACACAGCCCCTAGCCCTGGCCGAATGGCCTCACTGGGGCTGCGTGCTTAAGGCTGCCTCCCACGCCCAGCTCCTGCTTCCTCCCGACCCGACACCCGCTTCCCCCCCGCCCTGCCCCGCCCCCTGACTGGACCTGACCCCGACCCCCCCGGACTGGACCCGTCCCACGCTCCCCCCCCCCCAGCGACCTGACCTCCCTCTCCCTCCCTCCCCCCGACCCGAGCCGAACCGACCTCCCTCCCACCAAACCCCTGACCCGACCCGCGCTCCCAACCGCGCCCCCCCGGACCCGACCCAACCTGACCTCCCTTACCCCCACCCCCGACACGAACCGACCCGCGCTCCCTCCCTCCCCACCTACCCGAACCAACCCGACCTCCATCCTCCCCCCCCCCCCCGACCCGACCGTGCTCCCGACCGCCACCCCCTCCCCCCCACCCCCGACCCAACCCGACCCGACCAGCGCTCCCCACGAACCGACCCGCGCTCCCGACCCCGGACCCCAGACACGACCTGACCCAATGCCACCTACCTGTAAATCTGGTGCTGGGGGCGGGCCCTGCCCGAAGTCTTGGGCCCGGCCAGGCCGGCCCGATCAGCCCATTCCCCCCTTCTCCTTCAACCCCCTTCTCTTCCCCCCCTTCTCCTTCTCCCCCCTTCTCCTTCCACCCCGTTCTCCTCCGCCCTTCTCCTTTCCCCCCCTTCTCCTTTCCCCCCCTTCTCCTTTCCCCCCCTTCTCCTTTCTCCTCCTTCTCGTTTCCCCCTTCTCATTTCCCCCTTCTCCTTTCCCCCTTCTCCTTTCCCCTTCTCCTTTCCCCCCTTCTCCTTTCCCCCCCTTCTCCTTCCCCTCTTCTCCTTACCTCCTTATCCTTTCCTCCCCTTCTCCCCCTCCCTTCCCCTTCTCCCCCTCCCTTCCCCTTCTCCCCCTCCCTTCCCCTTCTCCCCCTCCCTTCCCCTTCTCCCACTCCCTTCCCCTTCTCCCCCTCCCCCCCTTCCCCTTCTCCCCCTTCCCCTTCTCCCCCCCTTCTCTCCCTCCCACTTCCCCCTCCCCCTCCCTCCCTCCCCCTTCTCCCCCTCCCACTTCGCCCCCTCTCCCTTCTCCCCCTCCCCCTTCTCCCCCTCCCCTCTCCCCTTCTCCCCCTCCCCCGCTCCCCCTCCCCTTCCACCCTCCCCCTCCCCCAGCGACGATGAAGGAACGGCGATATATTTCCAAGTCAGGATGGTGTGTGATGAGAAGGGGAACTTGGAGGTGGTGGTGTTCCCATGCACCTGCTTGTCCTGCTAAGTGGTAGAGGTCATGGGTTTGGGAGGTGCTGCCGAAGAAGCCGCGGCGAGTTGCTGTAGTGCATCATTACGGAGGTATGAGGTAGGAGTTGGATGAAGTAGATTGCGGATTTAGATGAAAAGATATGATAGATAAGCAATGACAAGCCTTTAAAGAAATAATTCATACTTCACAACAAATATACATTCCCTTGAAGAATAAAATCTCCACTGGGAAATTTTGACAGCCTTGTCTCGAGAAGTTAAGGATGGTATTAGATTGGAAGAGGCTTACAATATTGCCAGAAAAAGTAGTAAGCCTGAGGATTGGGAGCATTTTAAATATCAGCAAAGGATGGTCAAGAAATTGATAAAAAGGGAATAAATAGAATAAGCTAGCAAGAAATATACAACAGATTGTAAAAGCTTTTACAAGTATGTAAAAAGTAAGAGATTAGTAAAAGTAAACGTGGGTCCCTTAAAGGCAGAGACAGAAGAAATTACAATGGGGAATAAGGAAATGGCACAGACATGAAACAAATATGTTGCACCTGTCTTCACAATTGAAGAAACAAAAAGCATCTCGGAAATAGTGGGAAACAAGGGTCTAATGAGAGTGAGGAACTTAAAGTAATTAATTTTAGTAAAGAAAAAATATTGGAGAATTTATTGGGACCTAATGGTCTATATCCTAGGGTTTTTAAAGAAGTGAGTACATAGACTGGGGCCGAACTTGCCCACTGTTGGAAAAGGGGTGCTCCCATCTTGTGTTTTCACCACCCCGGTGGATGAGGTGGCCTCTTGAGTGAAATTCAGCTCTTTGACTTTTTTTTCCCGGCGGACCGGATGTCGCTCATAATGGGGGCGGAAAGAGCGGCGGTGAGCACACGAGAGTGGTGGACGTTGGGACGGGTGTGACGTGTCCACCGCTGTCAGGCAACAGCGTAGGGCTGATGACATCATCACAGCGCCGCACCGCCATGGGTCTCCCCTTCACTTAAAGGGGAGAGCTGGTGCGATTTTTAAAGTTCGTTCTACAGGGCCACCAGGGAAGGTTTCGGCCAGGCCAGCGGACTGGTACTCAAGCAAGGGTACCAGGCTGCCTGTTGGCGCTCGGCCGAACCCAGGGGCATAATTATTGGCCCGACATGGCAGTCGGCCAACAAAAAAACATAGCGGCAGCGGTAGTGTGTCCTCCCCTTTAATGAGAGCCTCGCCGCCATTGTAGAAGGCCACAGCCTTACTGCATCAGCAGAAAAAGCAGCTTTACGCACCGCGCCCAGCGGGAGGAAGATTTTCTCGCCGGAATTTCACCGTCTGGGCCGGGGGGGGGGAATATTAATGGTGCGCACTGTGATGATGCTCTTAGAACAGATCGGCAACAGCGGAGCGGTAGTGGGGAGAGTGGGTCACTGCCGGGATACTGCACAAGCGGAATTTTGATAATGGCAGCTATTCCACGAAAAGTCGGCGGCAATTGCACTCCGCAGCGTGGCCGCCAATTTCCGACGGTAACAGGCCTTAAGGAAAGGGGCAATTTTGGCCCCAGTGGATGCATTGATTGTGGCCTTCCAAAATTCCATAGATTATAGAAAGGTTCCAATGGATTGGAAGGTAAAAAATGTAACCCTGCCATTCAAGAAAGGAGGGAGAGAGAAAACAGGAAACTACAGATCAGTTAGCCTGACATAAATAGTACGGAAACTGCTAGGATCTATTATTAAGGAATTGGTAACAGGGCACTTAGAAAATCATGATATGATTCGGCAGAGTCAACACTGTTTTATGAAAGGGAAGTTGTGTTTGACAAATCTATTAGGGTTTTTTGAGGGTGTAACTAGCAGGGTAGATAAGGGGGAACCAGTGGATGTAGTGTATTTGGATTTTCAGAAGGCATTCGATAAGGTGCCACATAAAAGGTTATTACACAAGATTAAGGCTCATGGGACTGAGGATTGGCTAATGGACAGAAAACAGAGAGAGTAGGAATAAAGCAGACTGTAACTAGTGGGGTACCGCAAGGATCAGTGCTTGGGCCTCAGTTATTTACAATCTATATCAATTAGATGAGGGGTTCGAGTGAAATATATCCAAGTTTGCTGACAATGCAAAGCTAGGTGAGAAATTAAGCTGTGAGGAGGATGCTAAATGGCTGCAAAGGAATATAGAAAGGTTAAGTGAGTGGGCAATAAGGTGGCAGAAGGAGTTTAATGTGCGGAAGTATGAAATTATCCACTTTGGTCAGAAGAATGGAAGAGTAGAATATTTTTTAAATGATGAGGGACTAGAAAAAAGGGAAGGTGGCTCAACCGTGGCTATCAAGGGAAATCAGGGATAGTATTAAAGTAGTATTAAAGCCAAGGAAGTGGCATACAAATTGGCCAGAAATAGCAGTGAACCCGGGGACTGGGAGAAATTTAGAACTCAGCAGAGGAGGACAAAGGGTTTGATTAGGGCAGAGAAAATGGAGTACGAGAAGAAGCTTGCAGGGAACATTAAGGCGGATTGCAAAAGTTTCTATAGGTATGTAAAGAGAAAAAGGTTAGTAAAGACAAACGTAGGTCCCCTGCAGTCAGAATCAGGGGAAGTCATAACGGGGAACAAAGAAATGGCAGACCAATTGAACAAGTACTTTGGTTCGGTATTCACTAAGGAGGACACCAACAACCTTCCGGATATAAAAGGGGTCAGAGGGTCTAGTAAGGAGGAGGAGGAACTGAGGGAAATCTTTATTAGTTGGGAAATTGTGTTGGGGAAATTGATGGGATTGAAGGCCGATAAATCCCCAGGGCCTGATGGACTGCATCCCAGAGTACTTAAGGAGGTGGCCTTGGAAATAGTGGATGCATTGACAGTCATTTTCCAACATTCCATTGACTCTGGATCAGTTCCTATGGAGTGGAGGGTAGCCAATGTAACCCCACTTTTTAAAAAAGGAGGGAGAGAGAAAACAGGGAATTATAGACCGGTCAGCCTGACCTCAGTAGTGGGTAAAATGATGGAATCAATTATTAAGGATGTCATAGCAGTGCATTTGGAAAATGGTGACATGATAGGTCCAAGTCAGCATGGATTTGTGAACGGGAAATCATGCTTGACAAACCTTCTGTAATTTTTTGAGGATGTTTCCAGTAAAGTGGACAAGGGAGAACCAGTTGATGTGGTATATTTGGACTTTCAGAAGGCTTTCGACAAGGTCCCACACAAGAGATTAATGTGCAAAGTTAAAGCACATGGGATTGGGGGTAGTGTGCTGATGTGGATTGAGAACTGATTGTCAGACAGGAAGCAAAGAGTAGGAGTAAATGGGTACTTTTCAGAATGGCAGGCAGTGACTAGTGGGGTACCGCAAGGTTCTGTGCTGGGGCCCCAGCTGTTTACACTGTACATTAATGATTTAGACGAGGGGATTAAATGTAGTATCTCCAAATTTGCGGATGACACTAAGTTGGGTGGCAGTGTGAGCTGCGAGAAGGATGCTATGAGGCTGCAGAGTGACTTGGATAGGTTAGGTGAGTGGGCAAATGCATGGCAGATGAAGTATAATGTGGATAAATGTGAGGTTATTCACTTTGGTGGTAAAAACAGAGAGACAGACTATTATCTGAATGGTGACAGATTAGGAAAAGGGGAATTTTTTCACTCGGGGTTGTGAATCTTCGCAATTCTCTACCCCAGAGGGTTGTGGATGCTCAGTCAATGGGTATATTCAAGACAGAGATCACTATATTTTTGGGCACTAAGAGAATCAAGAGATATGGGGATAGGGAGGTAAAGTGGATTTGTTGTAGAAGTTCAGCCATGATCTTATTGAATGGCGGAGCAGGCTTGAGGGACTGTATGACCTATTTGTGTTCCTATTTCTTATGTTTTCTTATGTTCTTAAATGTTTACAGCCAATAGTACTTTGAACTATAGTCAAATGTAAGAAATGCAGCAGCCAATTTGCACACAGCAAGGTCCCACAAACTGCAATGAAATAAAGACCAGATAATTAGATTTTTATTGGTGGTTGGGGGATAAATGTTGGCCAGGACACCGGGGATAACTCCTCTTCAACATAGTGCCATAGGATCTTTTACATCCATCTGAGAGAGCAGGCAGGGCCTCAGTTTTAATGTCTCATCCTAAAGAGTGCAACCTCTGACAGTGCAGTGCACCCTCAGCACTGCACTGGAGTGTCAGCCTGGATTATCAGCTCAAGTCTGTGGAGTGGGGCTTGAACCCACAAACTTCTGACTCAGAGGAGAGTGTACTACCCAGTGAGCCACGGTTGATACGCTAAGATAGCTGACACCCTAAGGCAGCAGACGTATTTACATCCACAGACTTGAGAAATGCACCCAAATCCTTCAGGGCACGGGTTCGACGGGCCGAATGGCCTTCTTCTGTGCTGTAACCATTCCATGATTTCTTTGACTAGTCCGAGGCAACAACAATGTGAAACATCTGAAAGAGTAAAAAGGCACAGTGCTATCCCCAGGCATTAAACCAGAGTAAGCATGGGATCTACACAACCGGAAAGCAGTGTACAAAGTGATGAATGCACAAAGTAGCTGCCATAGGATTTACTTACACACTCTGTGGTATGCAGAAAGATAGTGGAATCAGAATATAATGGGCGTTATAGAAAGTTTAAGGGGAAGTATTTTACTTGACACTATTCAGGAATTTAATAAATTTGATGAATTGAATAAGTTAGAATGGGCATAATGTAGCGGGCCCACGGCCAGTGGTGTTTGGGTTGAGTTTGGGAACAAGCTATGAAGAGCCCATCAGCATCATACTTACAAATGGACTTCTCTCCCAACTTGTATCTAATGAGTAGCACAAGGCGATTGAGTCCTGCATCACTCGGCCTCATCATATCATAGAATCATCGAATAGTGCACCACAGAAGGAGGCCATTCGGCCCAGCGAGTCTATGCAGGCTCTTTCGAAGAGCATCCAATTAGTCCCACTCCCCCGCCCTGATCCCATATCCCTACAAATTTTTCTCCATTAAGTATTTATCTAATTCCCTTTTGAAAGCTACAATTGAATCTGTATCCACCGCCCTATCAAGCAATGCATTCCAGATCCTAACCACTCGTTGCCTAAAAATGTTTTTCCGCAATCATCTTAAATCTGTGCCCTTTGCTTATCAACCCTTCAGCCATTGGAAACAGTTTTTCTTTATTTACTCTATCATAAACGATTCATGATTTTAAACACCTCTATCACATCTCCTCTCAACCTTCTCTGCTCCAAGGAGAACAAATCCAGCTTCTCCAGTCTATCCACGTAACTGTAATCCCTCATGCCTGGAGCTATTCTAATAAATCTCTTCTGCACCCTGTTCAAAGCCCCCACGTCCTTCCTAAAGTGTGGTGCCCAGAATTGGACACAATACTCCAGCTGAGGCCGAACTAGTGTTTTATACAGGTTTAGCATAACTTTCTGGCTTCTGTACTCTATGGGGCAGAAATTCATGATCGGCCACTGAAAATGGTCTCGATGCTGATGGAGCATAATTGGTCTGGGGGCTTGGAGATAAATGGCTCAGCACTCACCTTCCGTACAACGCCATCCTGGTGGCATTGCTGGAGGGATCCGGGACAAAGTTCCTGTCCAAGTCCGTGTTGTAGCTTCCCACAGCCTCTGGATGCGAGGCGGTGGAGCTCTCAAGGAATTGTGGGTAATGAAGAGGTCTGAGAATTAAAGGGGCTATGCACACTGAAGCAATACAAAATAAAATGAATCGATCTATGCAGTTTTCAACCTTTCCTGCCTTTAAAAAAATATTTAACATTAAAAAGAAGCTCCAAATGTGGATATTCAGCTCTTGCCAGCAGTGTCGCCCCCACCACCTGACTCCAGTTCCCAAAGAAACTGCAAGACCTCAGACTGCTGGTCAAGGTCAGTGAATGCATCTTCAAAAGCTGTCTCCTGTCCTACCAACTGCACCACTAGCCTCACTCACTGCTCAATGCACAACCCCCAATCACTCACCTACCAACAATCTGCACCAATCACGAGGCATATCTCCCATTCCTAGCCTTACTTCATCCCCTCAGAGGAGACAGTGCCATGCTGCAGTCACTGGGGTAACACTGTGTGACATCAGTAGGATAGGCAAAGGCACACACAAGACAGTCACTAAGGGAATGTATAAGGGTGATCAGTTGAGTTCTTGATGTCACATTGGATGCTAGATGGCATGACGTATATAGGCGGGGCCCAGGGGAGGCGTGAGTTCGGGACCAGGGGCCCAGGGGCAGCACGGGCCAGCCCACACTGCGATATGTGTGCGCACTAGGTCTGTGCAGCAGAGCAGGTATCCAGTTGTCTTGGTTAATCCTTGCCACTGAACCAAGACCTAGCTCTGTGAAGCCCGTGTGGTGGCTGGTGTGCAACGGCCACCACACGTTAAAAAAATCCACACACAGGCATCTTCCACCCTTCAGGATGTAGTTTGGGTTCTTCATTCGAAAACACCTGTGAACTCGTCCCTTTTTTTTTGGTGTGGAAGCAAGTCATCCTCATTTCGAGGGATCGCCTATGATGATATAGGTGGATTGGAAAGTTTGCTTTGTGATGATTTTGATTTCAGCATTGTGGCCAAGAGGATGCTGTGATGGTCAGTAACTGAGGGAAGATAATGTGTGGGACTAATGTTGAAAAGGGAATTGGGATTGTGGTCACTGGGACCGCAGGCGGATGATTTCATCCCAGATATCCCGGCCACCAAGAGACTGTCTGGAATGTATCCTTCCTTCCGCTTCCTCCTCTTCTATGTCCTCCTCTTCCCTCTGTGAGCAAATGCTGTGACTCTGAAATGACAGCATAAAATATTGGCAATACTCAGTTGGTCAAGCAGCATGTTGACCTGAGACATGAACTCTGTTTCTCTCGGATGTTACCTGACCTGTTGAGTATTCGCAGCATGTTCTGTCTTCTCAAAGACCTTCATTTTCTATCCGAGGTCTTGCAAGTGTCCAGCAGCACTCCCTACACACCTAAAAAACTTTCCACACCTATTGTAGCAAGCCACTACTTCAAGAAAATGTTTTAAAAACAGTCGCGGGAGCTACCACCAGCTAACGAAAGAGGGGAGGCCATGATTTTATCGGCATTTCATGGCACGATGGAGTGGCGCTCAACAGATGAATTTCTAGCACCCTGCTCTATTTCAAAGGCCTAGGATCCCATATGGTTTATTAACTGCTTTGTTAACCTGCCCTGCCACCTTCAAAGATTTGTGCACAAACACCCTCATGTCTCTTAGGATAAGGAGTAAGCCATTTAGGACCGAGATGAGGAGAAACTTCTTCACTCAGAGAATTGTGAACCTGTGGAATTCTCTACCACAGAAAGTTGTTGAGGCCAGTTCGTTAGATATATTCAAAAGGGAGTTAGATATGGCCCTTACGGCTAAAGGGATATAGAGAGAAAGCAGGAATGGGGTACTGAAGTTGCATGATCAGCAATGATCATATTGAATGGCGGTGCAGGCTGGAAGGGCCGAATGGCCTGCTCCTGCACCTATTTTCTATGTTTCTATGTTTCTCTCTTCTTACACCCCCTTTAAAATTGTACCATTTAGCTTGTATTGTCTCTCCTCATTCTTTCTACCAAAATGTATCTCCTCACAATTCTCTGTGATGGATGTCATCTGCCACGTGTCCGCCCATTCCACCAGCCTGTCTATGTCCTCTTGATGTCTATCACTATTTTTCTCACTGTTTACAACATTACCAAGTTTTGTGTCATCTACAAACATTGAAATTGCGCCCTGTACCCCCAAACCCAAGTCATTACTGCATATCAAACACCGCAGTGCTCCTAGCACTGAACCCTGGGGAACACCACTGTATACTGCCCTACTGTCCGAAATACAGCCATTACCACAATTCTGTTTTCTATCCCTTCACAAATTTTGTATCCATGCTGTTACTGCCCATTTTATCCCACGGGCTTCAATTTTGCTAACAAGCCTAGTATGTAGTACTTTATCAAACACACCTTTTGAAACTCCATATACACAACATCAAAAACACTACCGTCATCCACCCTCTCTCTTACTGCTAATGTGGTACCTTTGTTTAAAAAGGGAGAAAGGGCTAAACTGAGTAATTACAGGCCAGTCAGCCTAACCTCAGTGGTGGGAAAATTATTAGAAAAAATCCTGAGGGACAGGATCAATCTTCATTTGGAAAGACATGGATTAATCAAGGACAGTCGGCATGGATTTGTTCAGGGAAGGTTGTGTCTGACTAACTTGATTGAATTTTTTGAGGAGGTAACCAAGAGGGTCAATGAGGGCAAAGCATACGATGTAATGTATATGGATTTAGCAAAGGTTTTGATAAGGTCCTACATGGCAGACTGGTCATGAAAGTAAAAGCCCATGGGATCCAGGGCAAAGTGGCAAGTTGGATCCAAAATTGGCTCAGAGGCAGGAAGCAAAGGGTAATGGTTGATGGGTGTTTTTGTAACTGGAAGGCTGTATCCAGTGGGGTTTCACAGGGCTCAGTGCTGGGTCCCTTGCATTTTGTGGTATATATCAATGACTTGGACTTGAATGTTGCGGGTATTATTTGCAGATGAAACTAAAATAGGCTGTGTGGTTGATAATGAAGAAGAAAGCTGCGGACTGCAGGAAGATATCAATGTACTGGTCAGGTGGGCAGAACAGTGGCAAATGGAATTCAATCCGGATAAGTGTGAGGTAATGCATTTGGGGAGGTCTAACAAGGCAAGGGAATACACATTAAATGGTAGGACACTGAGAAGTGTCGATGAACAAACGGACCTTGGAGTGCAGGTCCATAGATCCCTGAAGATAGCAGGCCAGGTAGATAAGGTGGTTAAGAAGGCATACGAAATACTTGCCTTTATTAGTCAAGGCATGGAATACAAGAGCAAGGACGTTATGCTTGAACTGTATAAAACACTGTTTAGGCCACAGCTGGAGTACTGTGTGCAGTTTTGGTCACCGCATTCCAGGAAAGATGTGATTGCACTGGAAAGGATGCAGAAGAGATTTACGAGGATGTTGCCTGGACTGTAAAATTTTGGCTATGAGGAAAGATTGGAGATGCTGCATCTGTTTTCTTTGGAACAGAGGAGGCTGAGGGGAGACCTGATTGAGGTGTATAAAATGATGAGGGGCCTGGATAGAGTGGATAGGAAGGGCCTGTTTCCCTTGGCAGAGGGGTCAACAATCAGGGGACATAGATTTAAAGTGATTGGTAGGAGGTTTAGAGGGGATTTAGGGGGAATTTCTTCACCCAGAGGGTGGTAGGTCTGGAACTCACTGCCTGAAAGGGTGGTAGAGGAAACCCTCACTGCATTTAACAAATACTTGGATGTGCACCTGAAGTGCCGTAACCTATGGGGTTACGGACCAAGAGCTGGAAAGTGGGTTTAGGCTGGATCGCTCTTGGTCAGCCGGCGCGGATACGATGGGCCGAAATGACCTCCCTCCATGCTATAAACTTCTATGATTCTATGATTACCTCATCAAAAACTTAATCCAGTTAGTCAAACACGATTTTCCCTTAACTAATCCATGCTGGCTCTCCTTTATTAGTCAATGCTTGTCCAAGTCGCTGTTAATTTTCTTCCAGATTATTCTTTATAAAATCTTCCCCACCGCTGACATTAACCTGACTGGTCTGTGATTGGCAGGCTTATCCTTCTGACTTTTTTGAACAAGGTTGTAAGGACACTGGAAAGCTTGTGGCCAGCACTTCTGCAAATTCTACTCTTACTTCCTTCAGCAACCTAGGATTAAAAAAATAAAGAAACACCTGCATTTATATAGTGCCTTTCATAACCACTGGACGTCCCAAAGCACTTTGCAGCCAATTAAGTACTTTTATGGCCAGCCCACACTACGATATGTGTGCGTATTAGGTCTGTGCAGCAGAGCTGGTCTCCAAACGTCCTTGTTAATCCTTGCCACTGGACCAAGACCTAGCTCTGTGAAGCCCGTGTGGTGACTGGTGTGCAACGGCCACCACACGTTAAAAAAATCCATGCATAGGCATCTTCCACCCTTCAGGATTTAGTTCGGGATCTGGAATATTAGGTCCTTCATTGAAACACCTGTGAACTCATCCTTTTTGGCGTGGAAGCAAGTCAACCTCACTTCGAGGGACTGCCTATGATGATGATTTATGGCTGTTGTAATGCAAGAAATGTGGCAGCCAATCTGTGTACAGCAAGCTCCCAGCAATTTGATATTGACCAGATAATCTATTTATGGTCTGTTGATTGAGGGATAAATATTGGCCAGACAGCGGGTTTAACTTCCCTGCTCTTCTTCGAAAGAGTGCCATGGGATCTTTTATGTTCACCTTAGAGAGCACACGGGACCTCGGTTTAATGTCTCATCCGAAAGATGGCACCTCCGACAGTGCAGCACCCCCTCAGCACTGCACTGGGAGTGTCAGCCTAGATTTTTGTGCTCAAATCTCTGGAGTGGGACTTGCACCCACAACCTTCTGACTCAGAGGTGAGTGGTACACACTTTTCAAAAAATCTAATTTATTGACTATTAAGAACATTTACAACATCGTGATTATTCCATTGTATCATACAAATCCTTTCCCCCTCTGCGCAGCCGTTCCTCCAACACATATTAACATCAAAACCTGAAGTTTAATTTGTCTCCTGTAACATATATTAATCTATTGTCCTTTAAATATTGATCATAACCAAACCTTCCAAACTCTTTCTAGGCTATCCTCATCCCAAAAGGTTTCTTGCAGACACAACAGGTCAGTGCCTTTAAAACACTGCAACAACTGCTGCAATTTATTCTCCCCCCTCAGTCCGTTCACATTAATCGAGACCAATGTAATCATTGCTCCTAATAAAAGATGTGTGCCTGATAATCCCCCGCCCCCCTTCATCATTTAATCTCTGGCCCTTCCCTCCTCTCATGCTCCTTCCCAACCTTTTGGGCAGCTGTTGATTTCTCCCGCAGCCTCTGGCTCTTTTTCACTTCCTGTTTGAACTTGCCCTGCAGTTTCAGCCTCTTCCTTACATTTGTTTTAGGTCGCGGAACTGACCCTTCTCTCTCATTCTGCCCCTGACTAACCTTTCCCTTTCCACATGATGGCCCCCCCCAATTCCATGTCTCCATCTCCTCTGACTCCTCAATTTCAAGCTCTTCTGTAATCTCCCATCCCTGTTCCCCATCAGATACAGAATCTCCCTTAGAGAGTGCTCCTGCGAACATGGTTCCTGCGAACATGGTTTCTCCAACAGTGCCACTCCCTTCGGCCTCACCTCCACTGCTGACCCTTGCTCCCCGTTGCTTCTCTCTCTGGGACAATGGCACGTCTCCACCCATCTTGCTCCCTTTTGGCGTCTTTGTCTCCCCGCTCCCGTCCTGCTGCCCCTTCAAGGCTCCTGCCTCTTGCACCCTCTCCTGGTCTTGCCCCCTCCTGCTCCTCAAGATGTACAACTCCCCGTCTCTCTTTGGAGTATTTACACTTACCCCGCACCCGCCTCTGCTCCCTCCACGGACACCTGAACGTGAGCCATATTATGGCTCGACTCTCTCCTTGACCCGTGATGTCCTTCACTGACTTTGTCCTTTTCCACCATACTTGGTGTGTTTTCCACCATCTCCATCCTGTTTTCTGCTCCGCAATTTTCTGCCTCTTGCATTCTTTCCTCGTTCCGTTCGGCGGCTGTGTCCTCCGCCTGCTCCGCCCTTCTGGCCACTCCACTCACACCTCCTGCTCCTTCTCCCATCTCCTCATCACTCAAGGAGCTTCCTTCTGCCTCACACTCACAGCGGGTGGGGTCTTTGCGACAAACCGCACAGCTCTCTGCCTTGCAGTTCCGAGCGATGTGTCCAGACTTGCCACAGTTATTGCAGTATAGAAACATAGAAAATAGGTGCAGGAGTAGGCCATTTGGCCCTTCGAGCCTGCGCCACCATTCAATAAGAACATGGCTGATCATTCACCTCAGTACCTCTTTCCTGCTTTCTCTCCATACCCCTTGATCCCTTTAGCCGTCAGGGCCATATCTAACTCCCTCTTGAATATATCCAACGAACTGTATCAACAACTCTCTGCAGCAGAGAATTCCACAGGTTAACAACTCTCTGAGTGAAGAAATTTCTCCTCATCTCAGTCCTAAATGGCCTACCCCTTATCCTAAGACTGTGTCCCCTGGTCCTGGGCTTCCCCAACATCGGGAACATTCTTCCTGCATCTAACCTGTCCAGTCCCGTCAGAATTTTATATATTTCTATGAAATCCCCTTTCATTCTTCTAAACTGCAGTGAATACAGGCCCAGTCGATCCAGTCTCTCCTCATGTGTCAGTCCTGCCATCCCAGGAATCAGTCTGGTGAACCTTCACAGCACTCCCTCAATAGCAGGCACATACAGGTCTGGACAGCTTCTGACTAAATAGTCGTGTCCAAGACAGTAATAGCAAACCTTCACCTGGTAATCATGCAGAACCCAGAAGTACTGCACTCCTTCAATTGTCTCGAATTTCATGCTGTAGGGTAATGACTTCACCCCCTCTGGGAACCGCACTTTTACATAACGGGGTCCATCAGCTACCCACATTCCTGGATAGTGTCTCCTCTTTATTACTGAGCAAATTTTATTGGCTCAGAAATTGCGGTCGGAGGCTTCCCGCGGGTAATTGTCTCCAACCTGAAACATTTCTACGAAAGTATTTGCTGGTCCCGGAGGGGCCTACGATTCCGTTGGGGAGGCCTTCTCTTCCCGCGCTGCGAAGCACACTCCCGTCCTCGAGATTCAGATGCAGAAGGTGCAGTCACGTTTGACTGCTCAACCAATCAGGCACAGTATTCCACAGCTTTCTCATTAATAGCAATGAGAGGTGATCTTATCGAAACGTATAAGATTATAAGGGGGCTTGACAAGGTGGATGCAGAGAGGATGTTTCCACTGATGGGGGAGACTAGAACTAGGGGGCATAATCTTAGAATAAGGGGCCGCCCATTTCAAACTGAGATGAGGAGATATTTCTTCTCTCAGAGGGTTGTAAATCTGTGGAATTTGCTGCCTCAGAGAGCTGTGGAAGCTGGAACATTGAATAAATTTAAGACAGAAATAGACAGTTTCTTAAATGATAAGGGAATAATGAGTTATGGGGAGCGGGCGGGGAAGTGGAGCTGAGTCCATGATCGGATCAGCCATGATCTTATTGAATGATGGAGCAGGCCTACTCCTGTTCCTATTTCTTATGTTCTTATGTTCTTATAACTCCTTATCTACGAGTTCTCACTACTATTAATGAGAAAAAGACAACCAAACACACTAACCAAAATAAAACACACTAAAATAATTAAAAATAAAAACACACCTCACATAATTAAAATTGATTGAAATTAAACTTAATAAAATGCCTTAGGAAAACAAATATTTTTCCGTTTATTCTTTAAGTTTTGTAATTAGGGTTAAAAATAAACTTACCTTAGTGGACAGGGTTTTTAACAATAAAATGTGTTTTTAAATGTAATTATATTTTTGTATGTTTTTAAACTCTTACGCATGTAAAAGTAGGCTATGCACCTGTTTTTATCAGGCGCAAGAGTTTTGAGGACATTTTCTGGGCAAGATATGGGTAAATACTGCAGTCTTGGCCGTGCAAATGTCCTCGCTCCCGAGATGTGTAGTATCTGTCAAGCTCCAGTTTGACAGATCGGAAAAGCCGGTTTTCAACACATGCGTACTGTGCGCTGAAAACCGGCTTTAGCGATGCCTTCCCGAGTTAGGGTTAGGACCCGGGGAGGCGGGGATTTCTGGGCCAGAGTCACACAACTCCAACTTTTTTATTAGCACATCATCCCCAACATAAACCAGCAGGTTTAAGAATGAAACTAGCTCCTCTTCAGAATACAGCAGAGATACATCCAAGTACTTCTCACCAACCTTCAGGCTCAGTAAAAGTCTTTCCACCTCTTCTCGACCACTGACCGTCATTTCGAATCCAACATTTGGCTTTGGTCGGCAAGCAAAGCAACTTCCCTCACCACAGTCCTCAGGTACCGCCTGGTTAATATCCCAAGCTCGTATTTCCTTATCCTGGCAGTGAAACACCACCGTGTTTACTTTTCCAAACCTCCTGGGGTCCCTGCCCAAATCTTTGGGTCTTTTATTCTCCCTTCCCCCAATATTTTCTCCCCTGATTAAATTCATCCTGGGAGCATTGCCCTCTGAGAGACTCGGCACTCCAGGCCCCTCAGCAGCAATCTGGCTGATGTTTATGGACCAAAACCGCCCTAAACCCTGAAAATAATAACCCAATACCCCACCACCAACTTTTTACAAACTCGCTCCAACTCCTGCGGTAATCAGCAGCACCTGCTCACTCCTAGCTCCTCCCACCGAGAGAGTGCTGCCCACTGAGCCACAGTGAAAGGATTTATCCCATCTGGACCTGGTGACTTATCCACTTTAAATGCAACCAAACTTTCTCATAGCTCTGCATCTTTTTTTTGTCCTGCGATTTCCTGAGTGCATTGAATGATAGAAACTGACAGCACATTCGGGCTGTCTGAAAGAGCAATCATGCTTAGTCCCACATGTCAGCCTACCTGTCAAACTCCCTTTTCAAATGATTTATGGAATCACCACAGAGTGTTCCAAATCCTGACAATGCTCTGAGCAAAAACAATTATCCTCAGCTCTCGATCTTTTGCCAATGATTTTAAACCTGTGACATCTAGTTCGTGACTCACTCACCAGAGGGAATCATTTTTCTCCCTTGGGGGAGAAATCTGTTCTGACGGGTTTCTGCACCACCTTCGAGCACCACCCCATCCCCGCTCCCGGTCCGCCTCCAGATTTAAATTCTGGCCATTGATTGAGAAAGTTCTCCTGTACACATCAACAATTCCTCTCGCTCCCTAACCCTCCTCTTTTCTCTTCTCTATCATTACAGAAAACTTGAGGGTGGGGGGGGGGGGGGGGGCGGAATTCAATGCAGTTGTGCCTCCCGTTAGCACCTCTGGGGGGCGCCAATGCGGCGCAAGTGCATCAGCGGCTGGGCGCGGCGCTGAGAATAATGCCCGCCGTATTGGGCAGGAGTTTCGTGGTGGCACTACGGCGATCGCCTGCGCCCGGAGATTGTGACATCGTCGCTGTGTGCATCGCCCCGCTAGTGCCCCGACCAGGTGAAATCACCAGCAGCTGCAGGAGGCACGGATCGGGCGGCCGGTTGTTACCGAGGAGATAATTAAAGGCACGGCGATAATGAAAAAACTTACCTCGGATTTCCCGCTGCTGCTCCGTCTTTCTTCGTGAGGTCCTGGACGCGATCGCTCAGCCCGACTCTCTGCCCGAGTGCCGAGGTGATCGTGCAGAACCCCCACTCTTAGGTCCGTTTTAATAAGCAGAACCTGCAAAGTGGGCCTTTCCCTTTAAGGGAGGGAAGGACCCCTCGGACGCGGCAGAGCTGCACGAACCAGTGTGCAATGTTGCTGAGGTGCCTGCCCCATTACCGCTCCAATAAGGAAGTGCAGCGTTTGATTTAGCTCTCCACTTCCTTCCGGGAACACTAGTCCAGTTCCCGCTTCTCAAATATTTCCATCCCCCAACTGAGCGGTAATGAATTTCTCCCCCTTGGTAACCGGGGGGCCAATTTTCAGCAAGGCCTCCGTCCGCCCAAGTGCCGCCCAAAGTGCCGCCCAAAGTGCCGCCGATGGCCGCCGAGGTACCGGACGGTACTTTGGGTGGGATATTCATGGCCGAAGTCCCTTGAAGGTCGGCGGGCGGCAAATGGATGACGTACGCTGCAATCTGGGTGGCAGCCGGCGGGAGCTCTCATTCTCGGCGGCAGAGGCGCTAGCTGCCCAAGTGCCGCCGAGGATGGAGTTGGGCCCACGGGGGGGGTTGAAGACCTGGAAAAAAAAATCACAAATAAAAAATACAAAAATTATCCAAAGACCTTCAGGGGACCCTACACAGGTAAGTCACTGCCGAAAATTGTTTAAAAAATGTTCACTTACCTTTTTTTTTTCAGGTTCTTCAGACGTACCGTCAGGGACAGACCAGTGGACGGTACGTCTGAAGAACCAGTCCACCCCCGTTCTGCCGCCGACTCCCGCCCGCAGGAATCTGGGAGCTCGGCGGGCGGGAGCTCAGTTGTGCCACTCGGCTGTCCGCTGACGTCAGCGGGCGGCTCCTGGTGGCTCGCCCCTCCCTCTCGCTCCAGGCCACGTCGAAAGTGGCGCTGGGCGAATCTACAGGAGGAATGCCGGCGGCAGTCGGCGGTGAGAGATGAATTTCAGCTCCCAGGAATATTAAGAACCCACTCCTGGCCTTGTTTGAGCCATGTCTCTGTTAGTAGGACCATGTCAAAATCCCACGAGTTACTTTCCTCTACCTCAGACCTAGAGAGTTCAGAGAAGTTGAGAGTTGGTGAGTGGTCCAAATGACCCACTGTACAATTTTTCCAAACTCTTATGTATTGCTAGCGGAAAAAAGCTGAATACATTTTTTTTTAAAGAGTACCTCGCTTGTTGAGATGAAATTCCAGCTCACCAAACCTGGTATCCAGCAGCATCTTGAATGGCTCTATTTTTGTTGATCTTGCTACGTGGCCTGAGACGTATTGAAAATGATTATTACATTTAAAGCGAAGAGCTTTTATTCCAAGATCTATTTTGAAGGTATTTTCCACGCATTTCACCTCCACGTGTCCCCCCCTCCACCCCACCTCCCCCTCCCCCATGGTCTTACCACCGCTCTCCACATGGTAACACCAAGATGGGGCAGTAAGTGACATAAATGCTGGGAAAATACACACCGGGGCCTCCTTGCTGTCGTTTGTATGCGGCAGATGGTAAAGCAATGTCCAGTAGCAGTGCTGGTCGAGGGGGGGGGCAAGGAAGGAAGTATAGGAAGGGGCAGTAGGTGGAGGGGGCGGGGGGAGAGGGATAGACCATAGTCCTCACCTGTTTGGGGTTGCAGTGGCGAATCCAGCCCATTGCCTCTGACTATAGATTGATTGAGACAATAGTTGGTGGCTTCAAGATGCAAAGATTGGTCGGACAGATAGCAACTTACAAATAGCAACTTCGCGATGAATGGCCAATGTTTTAAGCAATCTCATCAGTTTACCTGCTTTATTGGGAGATTCTCCTGACCAGACAGTCAGATTGGTCTTTTTCTCAGTAATTTTCCATTGGTAGTGTTCCCCTCATTCTCTGCTCCATTGCCTATTTCTATTTTTGATGAGTGTTGAAATGTTCAGACCAATATATTGAGACTACGAATCAGATCAATTGATTGCTGATGCTGTGATGTATTTGAACTCAAATTGTAGTAAACACCACTTTGAAATGATGAAGTACACGAATGAAGTTTAAACTACTTACTCAATACTTGTTTCTGCTCCAAAATCTCCGGCACAATTGACAGGCTGCAAGCATTGACTTCGTCTTTGGCAATCATAGGAATTGATTAGCGAATTTGTCTGCTTTTAGTGGTAGAGACTGCTGAGGTCTAGCAGTGCAGGAACACTTTGGCCCAAACCTATTGTATTGTACTTCAGCAACACCTCGATTTCAAAATTCTCATCCTTGTTTTCAAATCCCTCCACGGCCTCGTCCCTCCCTATCTCTGTAATCTCCTCCAGCCCCACAAACCCCCCCCGAGATGTCTACGCTCCTCTAATTCTGCCCTCTTGAGTGTCCCTGATTATAATTGCTCAACCATTGGTGGCCGTGCCTTCTGTTGCCTTGGCCCCAAGCTCTGGAACTCCCTCCCTAAACCTCTCCACCTCTCTACCTCTCTTTCCTCCTTTACGACGCTCCTTAAAACCTTCCTCTTTGATCAAGCTTTTGGTCACCTGCCCTAATTTCTCCTTATGTGGCTCGGTGCCATATTGTTTTATCTCATACTACGTTAAAGACGCTATATAAATACACGTGTTGCCGCCTCCCCTGTGTCCATAACTATCCGGTACCTGCCTCCTGTTCTCCAACAAACCTTCACAAATCTGCAATATCTGAACAGTCAAATAAGTCTGTATACAGTCCGACCTTATCTCTGTAACTACATTCAATCTTCCATGATGGAATTCAAATGGCCTTTGGGCCGTTCTATTGATTTCTTTGTCTAAAAACATAATGATCACACAGAGAATGAAATATAATCCTCATAAATCACATCTGTCACCTTTACGCTCTGGGGTAAAATATCACATCATAGTAATAATTAATACAAATGTGATTAATTACTCAACTTTTAGTGTAAGAATATCCATTTCATGTTTTGTCGTTAATTGTTCTGAATGATATACTTCTTTGGGATCTTTATAGAAATAATAGAAAAGCAAATTATAATTTAAATGGAGAAAAATTCCAAAGTGCTGCAGTACAGAGGGACCTGGGGGTCCTTGTGCATGAAATGCTAAAAGTGCGTATGCAGGTACAGCAAGTAATCAGGAAGGCAAATGGAATGTTGGCCTTTATTGCAAGGGGGATAGAGTATTAAAGCAGAGAAGTCCTGCTACAACTGTACAGGGTATTGGTGAGGCCACACCTGGAATACTGCGTACAGTTTTGGTCTCCTTATTTAAGGAAGAATATACTTGCATTGGAGGCTGTTCAGAGAAGGTTCACTAGGTTGATTCCGGAGATGAGGGGGTTGACTTATGAAGATAGGTTGAGTAGGTTGGGCCTGTACACATTGGAGTTCAGAAGAATGAGAGGTGATCTTATTGAAACATAAGATAATGAGGGGTTTCGACAAGATGGATGCAGAGAGGATATTTCCACTCATAGAGGAAACTAAAACTAGGGGACATAATCTCAGAATAAGGGGCCGCCCATTTAGAACTGAGATGAGGAGGAATTTCTTCTCTGAGGGTTGTAAATCTATGGAATTCTCTGCCCCAGAGAGCTGTGGAGGCTGGGTCATTGAATATATTTAAGGCGGAGCTAGACAGATTTTTGAGCGATAAGGGAGTGAAGGGTTATGGGGAGTGGGCAGGGAAGTGAAGCTGAGCCCAGGATCAGATCAGCCTTGATCTTATTGAATGGCGGAGCAGGCTCGAGGGGCCGAATGGCCTACTCCTGTTCCTATTTCTTATGCTCTTATCAAATTTCCCCTTTATCTCGAGCAGACTTTATTGTTGAGCAAATGTAGGAAAGGAAAACAGTTTGGTGGGAATAGGGTCGAGGGAGCAGGGGGTGGGCTCAGAGACATCACGAGGGGAGATGGGAGAGAAATTAGAGAAAGATGCGGGTTCAGGGCTAGGACAGGGGGGAACCTTTGGGAACGTTTGGCCTAGTGGGCTAGGGGAAGGGAGGAAAGTGGCAGAGGCAGCTGAACTGATGTTCTCAATATTAGGCTGACGCTCCAGTCAGTGCTGAGGGAGTGCTACACTGTCGGAGGTGCCATCTTTCGCATGAGACGATAAACTAAGGTCCTGTCTGCTCTCTCGGGTGCAAGTAAAAGATGCCATGGTAGTATTTGGAAGAAGAGCATGGCAGTTATCCTTGGTGTCCTGGCCAATATTTATCCCTCAATCAACATAACAAAAACAGATTATCTGGTCATTCTCACATTTTTGTGGGAGCATGCTGCGCGCAAAGTGACTGTCGCGTTTCCCACATTGCAACAGTGACCACACTCCAAAAATACTTCATTGTCTGAAAAGCGCTTTGAGACGTACAGTGGTCGTTAAAGGCACTATATAGATGCAAGTCTTTCTTTCTTAGTGTCAAAGAAGCCCATGAGCTCCTCACACCTGTTCTTGGAGGTGAGGGTGGAGGAACAAGGGAGAGGGGTTTCCGAAGATGGTTTGTAGTGGAGAAGAGAAGGTTGGTATCTTTGCATTCCAGGATAATGCTGGAATAGTGAAGACATTTGGCAGGACCCGATAAAGCTATAAAGAATCATAGAGTCATAGAAATTTACGGTAGAGAAGGAAGCCATATGGCCCATTGTGTCTGCGCCGGCTGACCAAGAGCTATCCAGCCTAATCCCACTTTTCAGCTCTTGGTACATAGCCCTGTAGGCTATGGCACTTCAAGTGCACATCCAAGTACTCTTTAAATATGGTGAGGGCTTCTGCCTCTACCACCCTTTCAGACAGTGAGTTCCAGACCCCCACCACCCTCAGAGTGAAGAAATTTCCCCTTAAATCCCCTCCAAACCTCCCACCAATTACTTGAAATATATGCCCCCTGTTTGTTGACCCATCTTTCTAAAGCAAATAGGTCCTTCCTCTCCACTCTATCTAGGCCTGTCATAATTTTATATACCTCAATCAGGTGTCCTCTCAGCCTCCTCTGCTCCAAATAAAACAACCCCAGTCTATCCAATCTTTCCTCATAGCTAAAATTCTCCAGTCCTGGCAACATCCCCGTAAATCTCCTCTGTACCCTCTCTGGTGCAATCACATCTTTCCTGTAATGTGGTAACCAGAACTGCACGCAGTACTGTAGCTGTGGCTTAACTAGTGTTTTATACAGTTCAAGCATAACCTCCTTGCTCTTGTATTCTATAAAGAAAGGTATCATATCAACAGAATGATATAATGCAAGTTATAAGATATAATCTGTCTTCATACAATAGCGTATCCTCTGACTTATCATGTGGGGAGATAGCGAGATAGATATAGACATAGATAGGGAAAGAGAGGCGAGAAAGAGACACACACACACACACATATATACATATATATAATATATATTCAAAAAGACACACACATATATAATAAAAAATAATGAGAGATATATGCCGGCCATCAGTGCCCTGACAATCATCTGTCGCCCTTTGTTAAAACATTCTCCTGTTGTTAAAATAAATAGCACGATATCAAATTCATGTCAAAAATAATATTCTACTCTTCCTTAATAAAGTTGGACCATAAATACACCTGGATACAGAGTCCGGTGCGTGGCAATCATTTGAAATGAAATAAAGTTACTTGTTTTTCTCTGAATAAACTGCTACCCAAGGGTAAGCGGAAAGCCTTCGAAGCGTTTCTGTGCCAAACAACTACTTACAAGTGATTTAAAATGTACCATCTGAACTACTCCAGTCCAGTCAAAGTTTCCCCTTGTCCTATTTGAAATAATTATATCACTGTTCCACATTTCCCTGAGGTCATCCATACTGGATAAGTACTTTCTATTTCTGGAAGCCCGATGTACTGCAGCTCTCTCTCTCTCGTCCTTGTCCCCATACTTGCTCACCTCTTGCTGTTGATGGAACGGCCATTTCTGTCTGTGCCTTGACAGTTCAACAGAGAACTTGCTCTTTAGCGTGTCACATTCATTCCATCATCTCTAGAATTCAGCTGTTGTGAGAATGCAAGAGCCCAGCAGCAAAAAGCAATCGGCACTTTGAAAAAGGTGGACATCAAGGTGAGAAAAATCTGTGGGGTGGAAATTCGGCCACGTCTCATTTGGGGCGGTAACCCAGGCGGAGCGATACTTTTAGCGCCTTGAAAGAGCTTGCGCCTCCTGCCCAGAAATTCGTCAGAATTGGGTGAAGAGCTGGCCGGGATGATAAATCAGCCATTGCACACCAGAACTGGGGGGGGGGGGGTCATAACGAAAGTTTGGTCGGTAAATTTGGCGGACCCATTGCGCTTGCGCGGAGCTCCTAATCAGATCCCGGGAGCAGCCGAGTCTTAAATGCCCGGCATAGTAATGCACCCATTAAAGTTTTCAAAATCACTTGTTTTCGACCCGTACTGTTATGTGTGTCTGTCGCTGCAAACTGGGAGGCTCCACGCACCGTGCGGTGTGTGAACGTTGCACTGACTGTGACCTCCGAGGGAAGCGTTTCCTCATCCCTGTAAGTAGCCACCAGTTAACGACTCTGCAAACCTGGACCCACTGTTTTTCCAGACGTTGTTATTGGTGGGCGCTCAATGAGGCGGCCGCACCGAATTTACCGACCGGGGCACAAGCGTGGGTGTTGCACCAGGAATACGCCAGGATCAGAGCGATTGTCAGCAGCCGGGCACGAGCGGTTTGCGCCCCGGTGTGCCGTTAATGAATTTTCGCTCGAGGCGCGACATGCTACGCTCCCGGTCGGTAACCTCTTACGCTCCCATTAACGCCCCTCTGGCTGCTAACTGAGGCGCCAGACAAACTATGTTTGCAGCAATGCATATGTCAGGGATATGTGCACAATTAATTAGGAAAGTGCACAAGGAGTTCAGGAGAGTGAGCAGGAGAGTCCAAGAGTGGGAGAGTCTGAGTTCGGGAGAATCCGAGAGCAGGAGAGTCTGTGGGTTCACGAGGTCGGGAGGTTGGAGGTCCGAGAGGTTGGGAGGTCAGGAGTCTGAGAGTACGAGAGGCCACAGAGGTCAGTGAGTTCGGGAGGCCAGAGAGGTCAGTGAGTTTGGGAGGTCAGGAGTCCGAGAGTTCGGGAGGCCACAGAGGTTGGTGAGTTCGGGAGGCCACAGAGGTTGATTTAGGTGAGTTGGTAAGTATCTCTCTTTTCTCTATTTTTTTTAATTAGATTTTAAACTAGATAAGTCTAACTAGAGGGATGGCAGGGCAGCTCAGTCCCGTGGAGTGCACATCCTGCGGCATGTGGGAAGTCCTGAATGCTTCGCGCGGCCTGGACAATTGTTATGTATTAATGCTTGGGGGGGTCACCAGACACCAGAGGGCGCTGCAGTCAGAAGTCATCGGGCTGTATGCATGTGGCATGTGTGCTTGGTCACCTGTATATACGCTGGGTGTCTTTGTCATGCTGGCACTCTTGGGCTGGAATAAAGATGGATCAGGTTGCACCTGAGTGAGTTTACAGTAACCAGACTCTTGAGTCATTACAATTGGCGATGAGGTAATTTAAGACCCTTCGATGCACAATGGGCATGGTTGGAATCCTGGAGAGATTCGTGGAGGGAGAGGATTGGGCAGATTTTGTCGACCGCCTGGATTAGTATTTTGTGGCCAACGGCATCAAGGCACAGGCCTACGCAGTTAAGTGCAGGGCAGTTCTCCTCACTGTTTGTGGTCCAAAAATTTACGGCCTCATGAAGAATCTTCTCTCGTCTGTACATCCAGCGGGAAAAGGATATGAGGAATTGTGTACGTTGGTGGGTAACCATCTGAAGCCAAAAGAGGGGATCATCATATCACACCACCATTTCTACACGCATGTTCGTGCTGAGGGCCAGGATGTGTTGAGATTTGTCGCCGACCTGTGATGTCTTGCTGAGCCGTGTAAGTTTGAGAACATGCTGGAAGACATACTGCGTGATGTCTTCGTGATAGGCATCAGCCATGATGTGATCCTCAGGAAGCTGTTGGCTGCAGAGACGCTGGATTTGAAAAAGGCCATCGCGACTGCCCAGTCATGCATGACGACGAATGATAACTTGAGGCAGATATCATCGACGAGTCGGAGTTCCACGGCAAGTACTGTAAGCAAGATGGCGTCGTCTTCAGGCAGAGCAGCTTATGCATAACCTGCCGCTGCTCAGAGCCCGCCAACTGCTTCGATCCAGATTTCACCCTGTTGGCGTTGTGGGGGAAATCATCGGCCTCATCAGTGTCGGTTTCGACAATACTCATGCAATGGATGTTTGAAAGTGGGGCATCTTCACAGGATGTGTCCACAACGGAACAAGCTTGGTGTTGCTCACCATGTGGTTGATGAGGACCAGTTCTGTGATGGCCCGGATATGCAGCCCGAGGAGGAAGTGAATGTTCCTGAGTATTTGTTCCTGAGCAAGAGCCAGCCGATAGTCGTTAATGTGAAGCTGAATGGCGTGCCTGTATTAATGGAGCTGGACACGGATGCAAGTCAATTGATAATGAGCCAAAGGACATTCAACAAGCTGTGGGACACAAGGCTGCGAAACCAAAGCTGAGTCCAGTCAATGCCAGGTTGCGTACTTACACTAAGGAACTCATACCAGTGCTTGGCAGTGCAGCAATCGAGCTGCCATATGATGGTGTGGCTCACGAGCTACCATTATGGATCATCCCAGGTAATGGTCCAATGCTGTTCAGCAGGAATTGGCTCTCGAAAATCATGCTGAACTGGAATGATGTCAAGATGTTGTCCTCGTGTGCTCAAGTATTGAAAAAGTTTCCTTCTTTGTTTGAACCGGGCATTGATAACTTTACGGCATTCACCTGGACTCCAATGCAAGGCCTGTCTATCACAAAGCTCGGTCTGTTCCGTACATGATGAGGGAGAAGGTTGAAATTGTGCTTGACAGACTCCAGCGTGAAGGGATCATATCACCAGTGTAGTTTAACGAGTGGGCTCGTCCCATTGTTCCTGTGTTGAAGAGTGATGGCACTGTCAGGATTTGTGGAGACCACAAGGTTACGATTAACCGATTTTCGAAACAGGATCAGTATCCGTTACCAAGGGATGATGACCTGTTCGTCATGCTAGCTGGTGGAAAGTCGTTCACGAAACTGGATCTGACATCGGCATAAATGACCCAGGAGCTTGTCGACACTTCAAAGAAACTCACCTGCGTCAACACCCATAAAGGACTCTTCGTCTTCAACAGGTGTCCTTTTGGGATTCTTTCGGCTGCAGCCATACTTCAGAGGAATATGGAGAGTTTACTGAAGTCCGTTCCTAGAACTGTCATGTTTCAAGATGACATTCTGGTCACAGGTCGTGACACTGCTGAACATCTGACCAATCTAGAAGAAGTCCTACAGTGTCTGGACAAAGTGGGACTCAGGCTGAAACACTCGAAGTGTGTATTCATGGCACCTGAAGTCGAATTCCTTGGGAGGAAGATTGCTGTTGATGGCACCAGGCCCACTGATTCAAAAACCGAGGCCATCAAAAATGTACCCAGGCCTCAGAATGTGACAGAGCTGCGTTCGTTCCTTGGGCTACTCAACTATTTTGGTAATTTCTTACCCAGATTGAGTACTTTACTAGAGCCACTGCATGTGTTGCTAAGAAAAGGCGACAACTGGGTCTGGGGTGCATCTCAAGATGGAGCCTTTGAGAAAGCCAAGAATTTGTTATGTTCCAACAAGTTGCTTGTTCATTATGATCCGCGTAAGCGTCTTGTATTGGCCTGTGATGCTTCATCATATGGGGTTGGCTGTGTACTCCAACAAGCAAATGAATTGGGCAAGCTACAACCTGTTGCGTATGCTTCAAGAAGTCTGTCTAAAGTGGAAAGAGCTTACAGTATGGTACAGAAAGAAGCTTTGGCCTGTGTATTTGGGGTAACAAAAAATGCACCAGTACCTGTTTAGTCTTCGTTTTGAACTAGAAACGATCACCAGCCACTCATTTCATTGTTTCCGGAAAACAAAGGTATTAATATCAATGCATCATCCCGCATTCAAAGGTGGGTGCTGACATTGTCTGCCTATGATTACGTCATCCGTCATAGACCTTGTACTGAGAATTGTGCCGATATACTGAGTCATCTGCCCTTACCCACAACTGAGATGGAGACGCCTCAACCTGCAGATCTACTGTTAGTAATGGATGCTTTTGAGAGTGAAGAAACCCCTGTCACTGCTCAACAAGTTAGGATCTGGACCAGCAATGACCCTATTTTATCGGTTGTGAAACAGTGTGTACTCAGTGGTGATTGGTCTGCCATACCTATGGAGATGCGTGAGGAGACCAAACCTACAACAGTTGCAAGGATGAGCTGTCCATTCAGTCAGACTGTTTACTGTGGGGTAATCATGTAATCATGCCGAAGAAAGGGAGAGAAAAATTTTTACGTGAACTTCATAGCACTCATCCTGGTATTGTCATGGTGAAGTCCATTGCTAGGTCTCATGTTTGGTGGCCTGGAATTGACTCTGATCTGGAATCATGCGTGCATCAGTGCAATACTTGCATGCAGCTAAGTAAAGTGCCAGCGGAATCTCCACTGAGTCTTTGGTCGTGGCCATCCAAACCATGGTCGAGGATCCACATTGATTTTGTGGGCCTGTTCCTAGGAAAGAGGTTTTTTGTCGTAGTAGATGCATATTCTAAGTGGATAGAGTGTGTTATTATGTCATCCAGCATGTCTACAGCTACCATTGAGAGCCTTCGTATCATGTTTGCTACTCATGGTTTGCCTGACATTGTTGTGAGCGACAACGGATCTTGTTTCACGGGTCTCGAGTTCCAGGAGTTCATGAAACTCAATGGCATCAAACATGTGAGATCAGCTCCATTCAAGCCTGCTTCGAATGGTCAAGCAGAGCGTGCCATTCAAACGATCAAGCAAAGTATGAAACGTGTAACTCAGGGCTCACTGCAGAGATGGTTGTCATGTATATTGCTCAGTTACAGGTCAAGACCTCATACGTTGACTGGGATTCCTCCTGCTGAACTACTGATGAAGAGAAATCTCAAGACCAGGCTTTCCCTTGTTCATCCTGATTTGAATGATTGTGTTGAAAACAGACGTCAAAGTCAGCAATGGTGTCATGATCGTGTTGCCGTGTCATGTGACATCTCGGTCAATGATCCGGTTTATGTACTGAACTATGGTCAAGGTCCAAAGTGGATCGCCGGTACTGTTACAGCCAAGGAAGGTAACAGAGTGTTCATTGTCGTGCTCAAGAATGGCAAACATGCAGGAAATACCTTGACCAGATTAAACTGCGGCACACGGATGAACTGGAACCGAGTGAGGAAGATCCAGTCAATGACCAACCAACCATTGTTCACTCATCAGAGGACCCTGCTGACATTACTGACTCTGAAACTTCTGTCTCTGATGTGGTCATGACCACTCCCATTAGATCGGCTACTCAGCCCTCAGTCTCAATGGATTCAGAATGCTCGCCCGGAGCCAAAGTTGAACTGAGACGATCAACTCGTGAGAGGAAAGCTCCAGACCATCTTAATTTGTAAAAAGACTTTGTTAAGATTTAAAAAGGGGGATGTTGTTATGTATTAATGCTTGGGGGTCACCAGACATCGGAGGGCGCCGCGGTCAGAGGTCATCGGGCTGTACGCATGTGGCATGTGTGCTTGGTCACCTGTATATAAGCTGGGTGTCTTTGTCACGCTGGCATTCTTGGGCTGGAATAAAGATGGATCAGGTTGCACCTGAGTGAGTTTACAGTAACCAGACTCCTGAGTCATTACAACAGCCATGTGTGCAGGAGGTGTCTCCAGCTTCAACTACTTGAGCTCTGCGTTTTGGAGCTGGAGCGGCGGCTGGAGTCAATACGGTGCATCTGCGAGCTGAGAGCTACGTGGATAGCACATTTCAGGAGGTGGTCACCCCGCAGCTTAAAGGCTGGAAGCAGAGGGGAAGTGGGTGACCACCAGACGAAGTAAGAATGCTAGGCAGGTAGCGCAGGAGTCCCCCCATTAGTCCATCTCGTGTTCAAACCGATATTCACTTCTGTGTATCGGTAAGGGTGATGGTGCCTCTGGGGACTGCAGCCAGAGCCAATTCCAAGGCACCACGGGTGGCTCAGCTGCACAGGGGGGAGGGACAAAGAACAAAAGAGCCCTAGTGATAGGGGATTCTATAGTTCGGGGAACAGACAGGCATTTCTACGGTCGTAGACGTGACTCCCGAATGGTTTGGTGCCTCCTTGGTGCCAGGGTCAAGAATGTCACAGAGCGGACGCAGGGCATTCTGGGGGGGGGAGGGTAAACAGCTAGAGGTCGTGGTCCATATTGGGACCAATGACACAGGTAAAAAGAGGGATGAGGTCCTACAGGCAGAATTCAGGGAGCTAGGAAGAAAATTAAAGGGTAGGATCTCAAAGATAGTAATCTCCTGGTTACTACCGGTGCCACGTGCTAATGAGTATAAGAATAGAAGGATAGAGAGGATGAACATATGGCTGCAAAGTTGGTTTAGGAGGGAGGGCTTTAAATTATTGAGGCATTGGGACCGCTTCTGTGGGTGATGGGACCGTACAAACCGGACGGGTTGCACCTCAACAGCACCAGCGCTGGGACCAATATCCTCACTGGGAGTTTTGCTAGTGCTGTTGGGGAGAGTTTAAACTAGCTTGGCAGGGAGATGGGAACCCGAGAACTAATTCAATAGGGAAGGAAGTAAAGCAGGAATTGGATAGCAAGAATCTCGAAAACAAATCTGTAAGACAGAGGAAACAGGGCTCAGTAAGTAGTAAGCAAGGAGGTCTTCCTGTGCTGGATGGTATATACTTTAATGTAAGGAGTATAGCGAATAAGGCGGATGAGCTAAGAGCACAGGTAGATACTTGGGAGTATGACATTATAGCCATTACAGAAAAATGGCTGAAAGAGGGGCAGGTTTGGCAGATCAATATTCCTGGTTACAGGATTATTAGACAAGACAGAGAGGGGGGTAAAAAGGGGGGTGAGGAAGGGGTGGTTGTGGTACTGATTAAAGAAACTATTACAGCGGTGAGTAGGGATATGTTAGATGGATCATCAAAGGAGGCCATATGGGTCAAATTGAAAAATAAAAAGAGGTGATCACATTGCTGGGCGTGTATTATAGACCCCCCAAACAGTGGGAGGGAGATAGAGGAGCAAATATGTTGGCAAATTGCTGTGAAGTCCAAAAACCATAGGGTAGTAATAATAGGGGATTTTAACTGTCCAAATATTGATTGGGACAAATTTAGTGTGAAGGGTATCGAGGGTGCGGAATTCTTGAAATGCATTCAAGAGAACTTTTTTAGTCAGTATGTAGCAAGCCCAACATGAGAGGGGGCGGTCTTGGATTTAGTTTTGGGGAATGAAGCTGGGCAGGTTGAAGGGGTATTAGTGGGAGAGCACTTGGGTGCCAGTGACCATAATTCAATCAGATTCAAGTTGGTTATGGATAAGGACAAGGATAGGCCTAGAATAAAAGTCCCGAATTGGGTAAAAGCTAAGGAGTTAAAGTTAAGGAGTGATTTGGCCATGGTGGACTGGAAACAGCTACTTGTGGGTAAATCAGTGTCGGAACAGTGGGAGGCATTCAAGGAGGCGATCCGGGAGGCTCAGACCAAACATTTGCCCTTAAAGAAAAAGGGTGTGAATAATAATTCTAGAGCCCCCTGGATGTCTAGGGACTTACAGGGGAGGATTAAGAAAAAAGGGACGCTTCAGGGAGTATTCGCGATTGCAACAATTACATCTCTGAAGCCCCCCCCACCCTCACTAGCTCTTTACATTTGGATAAACTGATCAACCAAGGAGGAGGTGACGTTGCAGCCAAGGCCTGTGTAGCATAGAAACATAGAAAATATGTGCAGGAGTAGGCCATTCGGCCTTTCGAACCTGCACCACCATTCAATAAGATCATGGCTGATCATTCACTTCAGTACCCCTTTCCTGCTTTCTCTCCATACCCCTTGATCTCTTTAGCCGTAAGGGCCATATCTAACTCCTCCTTGAATATATCCAATGAACCGGCATCAACAACTCTCTGTGGCAGGGAATTCCACAGGTTAACAACTCTCTGAGTGAAGAAGTTTCTCCTCATCTCAGTCCTAAATGGCCTACCCCTTATCCTAAGACTATGTCCCCTGGTTCTGGACTTCCCCAACACCGGGAACATTCTTCCCACATCTAACCTATCCAGTCCCTTCAGAATCTTATACGTTTCTATGAGATCCCCTCTCATCCTTCTAAACTCCAATGAATAAAGGCCCAGTTGATCCAGTCTCTCCTCATATGTCAGTCCTGTCATCCCTGGAATCAGTTTGGTGAACCTTCTCTGCACTCCCTCAATAGCAAGAATGTATTTCCTCAGATTAGGAGACCAAAACTGAACACAATATTCCAGGTGGGGCCTCACCAAGGCCCTGTACAACTGCAGTAAGACCTCCCTGCTCCTATACTCAAATCCCCTAGCTATGAAGGCCAACATACCATTTGCCTTCTTCACCGCCTGCTGTACCTGCATACCAACTTTCAATGACTTATGAACCATGACACCCAGGTCTCGTTGCACCTCTTCTTTTCCTAATCTGCCGCAATTAACATAATATTCTGCCTTTGTGTTTTTGCCCCCAAAGTGGATAACCTCACATTTATCCACATTATACTGCATCTGCCATGCATTTGCCCACTCACCTAACCTGTCCAAGTCACCCTGTAGCCTCTTAGTGTCCTCCTCACAGCTCACACCGCCACCCAGTTTAGTGTTATCTGCAAACTTCGAGATATTACACTCAATTCCTTCATCTAAATCATTAATGTATATTGTAAAGAGCTGGGGTCCCAGCACTGAGCCCTGCAGCACTCCACTAGTCACTGCCTGCCATTCTGAAAAGAACCCGTTTATCCTGACTCTCTGCTTCCTGTCTGTCAACCACTTCTCTATCCACATCAGTACATTACCCCCAACACCATGTGCTTTGATTTTACACACCAATCTCTTGTGTGGGACCTTGTCAAAAGCCTTTTGAAAGTCCAAATACACCACATCCACTGGTTCTCCCTTGTCCACTCCACTAGTTACACCCTCAAAAAATTCCGGAAGATTCGTCAAGCATGATTTCCCTTTCATAAATCCATGCTGACTTGGACCGATCCTGTCACTGCTTTCCAAATATGCTGCTATTTCATCCTTCATGATTGATTCCAACATTTTCCTCACTACTGATGTCAGGCTAACCGATCCATAATTACCCGTTTTCTCTCTCCCTCCTTTTTTAAAAAGTGGTGTTACAGTCCATAGGAACTGATCCAGAGTTGATAGACTGTTGGAAAATGATCACCAATGCATCCACTATTTCTAGGACCATTTCCTTAAGTACTCTGGGATGCAGACTATCAGGCCCCAGGGATTTATTGGCCTTCAATCCCATCAATTTCTCTAATACAATTTCCCGCTTTATAAGGATATCCTTCAGTTCCTCCTTCTCACTAGACCCACTGTCCCCTAGTACATTCGGAAGGTTATTTGTGTCTTCCTTCGTGAAGACAGAACCGAAGTATTTGTTCAATTGTTCTGCCATTTCTTTGTTCCCCATTATAAATTCACCTGAATCCGACTGCAAGGGACCTACATTTGTCTTCACTAATCTTTTTCTCTTCACATATTTATAAAAGCTTTTGCAGTCAGTTTTTATGTTCCCTGCAATCTTCCTCTTGTACTCTATTTTCCCCCTCTTTATAGAATCTTTAGAGGAATATAGAAAGTTAAGAGGCAAAATTTAAAAGGATTTTAGAAATGCTAAGAGAAAGCACGAGAAATGCTTGGCTAGTAAAATTAAGGAAAACCCTAAGATGTTCGAAAAATACATTAAGAGTAAAAAGGTAACTAAAGAAAAGATAGGGCCTATTAGAGATAATGAGGGTAATCTTTCTGTGGAGGCGGAAGATGTTGGTTGGGTTTTTAACAAATACTTTGCATCTGTTTTCACAAAGGAAAGGGGCAATGCAGATTCTGCTGTCGAGTAGGTGTGTGATATTCTGGATGAAATAAATATAGTGAGATAGGAAGTATTAAGGGGTTTAGCAGCTTTGAAAGTAGATAAGTCCTCAGGCCTGGATGAAATGCATCCCAGGCTGTTGAGCGAAGTAAAAAAGGAAATAGCTGAGGTCTTGACCATTATTTTCCTGTCCTCTTTGGATCTGGGCATGGTGCTGGAGGATTCGAGGACTGCTAATGTAGTACCCTTGTTTAAGAAGGGAGAAAGGGATAGGCCAAGTAATTACAGGGCTGTCAGTCTAACCTCAGTGGTGGGAAAATTATTGGAAAAAGTCCTGACAGACAGGATAAATCTACATTTGGAAAGGCAAGGATTAATTAGGGACAGTCAGCATGGATCTGTTCAGGGACGACCGTGTTTGACTAACCCGATTGAATTTTTTGAGGAGGTAACCAAGAGGGTCGATGAGGGTAGTGCGTACGATATAGTGTATATGGACTTTAGCAAAGCTTTTGATAAGATCCCACATGGTAGACTGGTCACGATGGTTAAAGCCCATGAGATCCAGGGCAAAGTGGCAAGTTGGATCCAAAATTGGCTTGGAGGTAGGAAGCAAAGGGTAATGGTTGATGGATGTTTTTGTGACTGGAAGGATGTTTCCAGTGGGGTTCTGCAGGGCTCAGTACTGGGTCCCTTGCTTTTTGTGGTATATATCAATGATTTAGATTTGAATATAGGGAGTATGATTAAGAAGTTTGCAGACGACACTAAAATTGGTTGATAATGAAGAGGAAAGTCATGGACTGCAGGAGGATATCAATCTACTGGTCAGGTGGGCAGAGCAGTGGCAACTGGAATTTAATTCCGAGAAATGTGACGTAATGCACTTTGGGAGGGCTAATAAGGAAAGGGTATACACATTAAGCGATCGGCCACTTAATAGTGTAGATGAACAAAAGGACCTTGGAGTGTTTGTCCACAGATCCCTGAAAGTAGCAGGCCAGATGGATAAGGTGGTTAAGAAGGCATACAGAATGCTTGCCTTTATTGGCCGAGGCATAGAATATAAGAGCAGGGAGGTTATGCTTAAATTGTTAGGCCACACCTGGAGTATTGCGTGCAGTTCTGGTCGCCGTATTACAGGAAGGACGTGATTGCACTAGAGAGGGTGCAGAGGAGATTTACTAGGATGCTGCCTGGAATGGAGAATCTTAGTTATGAGGACAGATTGGATAGGTTGAGTTTGTTCTCATTGGAACAGAGGAGGTTGAGAGTAGACCTCAATGAGATGTACAAAATATTGAGGGGCCTGGACACAGTGGATAGTAAGGGCCTATTTCCATTAGTGGAGGGGTTTATTACGAGGGGGCATAGTTTTAAGGTGGTTGATGGAAGGTTTAGAGGGGATTTGACGGGGGGCTTCTATATGCAGAGGGTTGTGGGGATCTGAAACTCGCTGCCTGGAAGAGTGGTGGATGCAGAAATCCTCACCACTTTTAAGGGATAGTTGGATGGGCACTTAAAGTGCAGTAACCTGCAGGGTTATGGACCTAGAGCTGGTAATTGGGATTAGACTGGATGACCTTTTGTTGAACGGAGCAGATATAATCGTAAGTACTGCAGAGAATAGAATACGGCCAGGGTGGTCTCCTGGACTTGTTTCGATCGCCTGGATGGGTCGGAGAGGAATTTTCCCAGATTTATTTTCTCCCTAAATTGGCCTGGGTTTTTATCTGGATTTTGCCTCTCCCAGGAGATCACATGGCTCCAGTTGGGGTGGAGTGTAGAATGTTTTAGTATAAGAGGTGTCGCAGTTGTGTGGGACGGACTGGTTGGGCTGGGTGATCTTTGCCTTTCCATCATTGTTCGTAGGTTTATATGTAACCTTTGGGGCTGCTGACCGAGGGCCGTGCAGCTCTTTGTCAGTCAGTGCGGACACAATGGGCTGAAATGGCCTCCTTCTGCGCTGTAAATTTCTATGTTTCTATGTTTCTATAGAATTTAAGGTGACTGAAGAAGAACCAAAGGTGACATTTGGAAATACTTTTTTACGCGGCGAGTGGTTGGGATCTGGAATGCACTGCCTGAGGTGGGGAGGGTGGCCGGGTGCGGGGGGGTGGGGGTGGGTAGGCGGGAGGGGGCAGGGTTTGGGGGAGGAAGATTCGGTCGTGGCTTTCAGAGCATGTTGGATAGGTACCTGGGGGAGGGGGATGTGTGCAGGGCTGCAGCGAGGGGGCGCGGAGTGCGACTAAGCTGGGGTGTTCTTGTGGGGAGGCGGCATGGACCTGACGGGCCACATTGCTTCCTTATGTGCTGTGACCATTCTTCGATTCTATCTAGTGTTGGCAGTTGCAGTGAAACTGTTTGCCACGGCTTTATTGCAAAACGATTTTTACAAATTAGCTGGAGCATCTGCCATGGTGTCACTCATGGTAAATTAGAGGAGAGATAGCTCTCTCAATCTGTTTGTTCTGGTTGCGTCGCTCTTTCTTTGCCTATGTCCTCTTTTGCTTATCTGCCATTTAGCTTTTGGGTGGGAGAAAATTAATAGCATGGCAAGGTGTCCTGGGTCACGGAGTGGGTGGGTAGGCAGCATTAAAAAAAACATAAATATTAGTTCAAAATAGGCTGGAAAATTACATTAAACATATTTTACTTACAATTCAAAACAGGTTTTTATTGACAATTTAAAACTGATGGAGAAAAAACAAAATGGTCGAAGTGAACAGAGCTGAAACACTTCACAGTGCTGCCTAGTGGCCCGAGACTGCAATTACACCGTGACAGGCAAGCATTTACCTATGATGATCATTATTAGTGTTTACAAAGGCTAAGTGTTAACACAAAGCATTACCAAGAATCATGACAACAGAACATAATGTTTATGGACCGGAAGAGTGTGCATACATAAGATTTATAATTAAATGCAGATATTTCTTGTATATTATTTCCAGGTGATCATTCTGTCACTGTACTGCATAAATATATGCAATATTTTCAAATGAAGCAAGACCTGTAAGGAAACTGGTCTTTAGAAGAACTAGAGATGTCTCATCTATTATCAGTCTGGCCAATTCTGTGCCAGCACCTTCTTGCTGACAGACTAAGTCCTCAGCTACTCAAGAAATTGTACAATAATAAAAATCTTTTTTTACCCAGCGAGTGGTTAGGATCTGGAATGCACAGCCTGAAAGGGTGTTGAAGGCAGACTCAATCACTGTGTTCAAAAGGGAGTTGGATAAGTACCTGAAGGAAAAAGAATTGCAGGACTACGGGGAAAGGGCAGGAAAGTGGGACTAGCTGAAGTGCTCTTGCAGAAAGCCGGCACGGGCTCGACAGGCCGAATGGCCGCCTTCTGTGCTGTAACCATTCTATGATTTTTTGATTCATGCTATCCCATATGTCTTCTTAACCACCTTATCTACCTGCCCTGATACCTTCAGGAATCTGTGGATAGGCACTCCAAGATCTCTCTGTTCCTCTACACCTCTCAGTATCCGACTATTTATTGTGTATTCCCTTTGCGTGGTTTGCCCTCCCCAAACACATTACCTCACAATTTTCCGGATCAAATTCATTTTGTCACTTCTCTGTCCACCTGACCAGTCCATTGATATCCTTATGTGGTCCACCCAAATCTGGCGATGAATGGCTAAACAAGTTGTCCGCCAGAAATGTTGAAGTCTGCATCCATTGGACTTCAGGGAGCGGAGAATGGCCAGAGTGAGAGAGTGTAATGGGTGTTATGGGAACAAGGCATCAAAAGTGGAGATGAGGGTATGACTGAGTAGATCAGTAACTTCAGGAATGTTATGGTGATTGAAGGGCCCAAAGCTGGTCAGTTGGGAATTTGAAAGTGCCGTTGTAAGTGATTGGGGGGAAAGAGTTTTTTTCAGGGATGGACATAGAAGGACGTGGAATTGGGAGTGGAAAGGGATACAAGGAAGTGATCAGAGATGGCCTTGTCTGTGGTTGACATGATGAGAGTAGAGAGGTCAAGTGAGATGTCAAGGTTGAGGGGGTGGCTGTGAAAATGGGTTGGCAAGTTTATATGGAGGGAGAGATTTATAAAGAAAGACGTGTATTTATATAGCACCTTTCACGACCACCGGACGTCTCAAAACGCTTTACAGCCAATGAAGCACTTTTGGAGTGTCGTCACTGTTGTAATGTGGGAAACGCGGCAGCCAATTTGCGCACAACAAGCTCCCACACACAGTAACAGTTGGAAGAAGACACCACGAGCTTAGACGACCAACCAACTCGCGTCCAGCCATCAGAAGAACCCACTGTGGTCAACGCCCAGCCCCAAGTCGTGAGAGACTCAGAAAGCACTGGGATTGTTCTGAGACGGTCAACGAGGGAGTGAAGGGCTCCGGACCATCTGATCTTGTATTATGGACTTGTGCCAAGAACTGGTGGGGGGGGAATGATGTAATGTGTGTACATAAGGTCTGCCCACCACCAGGGGGCATTACCGTTGGAGGTCCTAGGGTCATAGGTACACTTGTGCTGGGCCCGGTATATAACCTGAACTTCACCTTTGTATCTTCACTTCTGGAAGACATTAAAGACTGACCAGGTTACACCTAGTCACTGGCTCACAGTACGGAGTTCATTGTATCATTTCATACACCACAGACTGTATAGATATTTACTCTTTGTCCCTTAGCCAGCCTCAGAACCTCAGTGAGAGCCACCAATTCAGCCACTTGAGCTGATAGGCCCCCTTCTAACCGTCCTTCCCTTCTAACCTGTCTGCTGCTATCTACCATAGCCCATCCCATCCGTGGTGTCCCGTTGATATAGCTCCGAGACCCATCTACGTATAGATCCATGTCTGCCTCCTCAAGCGGGCTTTCACTAGCCTGACTACTTCCCTCGTCTTCTCCTGTTGGACTACACTGATGCTCCTCTCCCTCTATAATGATCCACCCTGCAGGGTTGTTACAGTTGTTTTTTATTATTGTTACCGTTCCGTTGAGCATTGCTTCCCACCTAGCCCTTCATGCATCGGACACCATTTTTAGCTTTCCTGTGTTAAGCAATTAACATAAGAACATAAGAACATAAGAAACAGGAACAGGAGTAGGCCATACAGCCCCTTGAGCCTGCTCCGCCACTTAATAAGATCATGGCTGATCTGATCATAGACTCAGCTCCACTTCCCCGCCCGCTCCCCATAACCCCTTATCCCCTTATCATTTAAGAAACTGTCTATTCCCGTCTTAAATTTATTCAATGTCCCAGCTTCCACAGCTCTCTGAGGCAGCGAATTCCACAGATTAACAACCCTCTGAGAGAAGAAATTTTTCATCATCTCTGTTTTAAATGGGCGGCCCCTTATTCTAAGATCATGCCCTCTAGTTCTAGTCTCCCCCCATCAGTGGAAACATCCTCTCTGCATCCATCTTGTCAAGCTCCCTCATAATCTTATACGTTTTGATAAGATCACCTCTCATTCTTCTGAATTCCAATGAGTAGAGGCCCAACTTACTCAACCTTTTCTCATAAGTCAACCTCCTCATCTCTGGAATCAACCGAGTGAACCTTCTCTGAACTGCCTCCAAAGCAAGGATATCCTTTCGTAATATGGAAGCCAAAACTGCACACAGTATTCCAGGTGTGGCCTCACCAATACCCTGTATAACTGCAGCAAGACTTCCCTGCTTTTATACTCCATCCCCTTTGCAATAAAGGCCAAGATTCTACTAAGGTATGCTGGGTATGTAGGATAATGTGTCCTGACATTACTATTGTTACGCTAACTCTGATGGCCCATACCGCACAGTCTAGGGCAGTAACACACCTCGACAGTCCTGCAGCTACAGGTTGCGTTTTACCTGAGTAATATGCCACTGGCCTCTGTCTGTCCCCATGTAATTGAGTCACAACCGCGTTATAATGATCGTTACTGTGGTAGGTATAGACGTGGAAGGGCCTATTCTGGTCGGGTAATCCCAGGGCTGGAGCACATGTGAGAGCTTGTTTTAAACGCACAAATGCAGTTTCCTGATCAGTGCCCCAGTTTATTGGCTCTTGGGAGGGTTTCCCCGCTTTGACCAGGTCCTGTATAGGTTGAGCCATCTCGGCATATTGGGGAATAAAGTTTCTGCAGTAGTTGAATAGCCCTAGTACCTGCCTGATCCCTTTCACAGTTCCTGACCTGGGCATTAATCGAATTGCTTCCTTTCTGTCCTCAGGCCTCTGTCTCTTCCCTTGTGATATTATATATCCCAGATATGTTAATTCGCTCCTTTCCACCTGCATCTTCCTGGGATTTATTTTTAATCCTGCGCTTTGTAGAGCTCCGAGCACTGTAGTTAAAGCTATTACATGTTGTTGTTCTGTACTGGAGGATATCATCCACATACTGCAAAATGGTGCTTCCTTCTCCTACGTTACCAGTTCCAAAATTCCTGACAATACTCGATGAAATATGCTCGGGCTATTATGGAATCCCTGTGGCACTCTAGTCCATGTTTATTGTTTTCCCTTTATAGTGAAGGCAAATTTCCCTTGGGACTCTTCGTCTAAGGGTATGGCCCAAAATCCCTTTGCTATATCCAGCACGGTGAATATCTTATGTTCTGGATCCAGGCCATTAAACATTGTGGCCGGACTTGCCACTATTGGGTGTTCTCAGGGAGTCACCTTATTCAGGGCGGTATACTCGATAGTCAGTCGGTAAGACCTGTCGGGTTTCTTTACCGGCCACACAGGTGAATTAGTGGGAGCAATTACTTGTTTCACTACCCTTTGCTCCTCTAATTCCTGCACTATCTGACAGCTTCGAGTCTTAATGGGTACTGTCGGTGAGCTTTGTGTTCAGGTCCAGGAATTTTGATGGGTGGTATCCCTGCTAATCCACAATCCTGCTTGTATTGTGCCCACAGAGTCGAGTATACCCGACCACACGCTATCCCATACAGCCTTTGTTTCCCACGCTGGATTCGGGTTATTCCGGCCACTCGTTGCTGCTGGTGTCCCGGGTGTTCGAACTTGGTTTTCATGCTTATCCCCCCAAATGATCCTGTTACGCTGGGGATCCATCAGTACCCCTATCTCCCTTAAGGTATCGATGCCCAATATGGTGCCCTCTGTTTCTGCCAGCACCAAAACTGAGTAGGTAGCATTACCCCCTGTACTAATAACACCATCTCATTTAGGGTTGCTTTCCGATATCCCCCACCCACTCTTTGTATGTTAACGGTCCTGCGGGTCAGGGGAAAATCTAAGTTGGCTATGGAAACGGACGCTCCTGTGTCTACTAGCATATCGCCGTGCCGGCCCCCTAACACTGTACTAATAAACATCCTTGAGTCCTCTAGCTGCCATGCCATACCTCCGCTGGGGGCCGGAAACCCCTAGCATGCACTGACTAATCGGAGCATGTTGATGATATCCTCGTTAGACGGTGTCTCAGGTGGGGGCGGTATGGCAGTGGTGCTGGTACCTGTCTAAGCATATTCATCAGTTCTTTCCAGGTTAATGGTATTCCCTTCTATGCCTGTTGGGGGCCTCGCCTTCCTGTGCCTCCTCCCTTATTCCAGCAATCTTTGGACAGGTGTCCCGGTTTACCACAATTAGAACATTTCCCTCTCGAATTTCCGTAACCTTTCCTCTTCTGCGGGCAATCCCTACTGAAGTGGTCTTCCTGATTGCAGTTAAAACATATCAGGGGAGCTGCATGGGGGGGTGTCTCCTCCTCCTTCGTCTCTGCTGCTACAGTCGCTGCTGCTATTTTTGCTATCTTCTCCCTTTGTTCTGACTTTAACTCTTCCACATGTTCTGCCCATTTCAGAGTTTCATCGTAGTCATCCCCTATCTTAAATCCTAACTTAATTATCTGTTGATGGGATTCTCCTAGCCCATCTTCAAACATTTTCAAAAATGCTGCATCATCTTTGTCAGGGTCGTTCATCTCGGAGTGGTTTTTGTATTCCATCCACTTTTGTTCCCCGTATTCCCCTACTTTTCGCCTGCCTTTTGAGTTACATTCAGTATCCTACTCCAATTTGTTCGAATCGGTCCCCGGCACCCGTGCTTGAGGAATTCCAATTTTTGCATTTTTGGCATATCAGGCCCTCCCCCTCTCTGCCATTCCCCATTTTGTACCCCTTGTGTCGCTTTGTGCCAATTTATCGGACCCGTTTTGGCTTTTACCAGATTGTGAATGTCTGCTAAGGTTAGGTGTCCAGCATCTCTTCCACATTTTGCCAGAATTCTATTTGCTATTTGCTTTAGGAGTTGGTAATTTATTCAATAGTATTTGTCTCTCCTGTGGGCTGAGGGGTATCTCCTGTATGGTAATTTGGGCTGGTCTGTGTCCGTCGGAGGGAATCGCCGTGGTGAGTATAGGCGCCGCTGGTAGGTAGCCATTATCATATGCCGGGGGCCAATCTACTCCGTTCTCGTCATCGGCTAACTCATCCCGGTCTGGTTTACTGTCAGGTTGTGTTTGTGGGCTACACTTAATCACCGAGGGGTACAGCGGCTCTATTGCTGAAGGGGATGGTGCTACGGATGTGCACTGCACTATCCGTCCGGTCCCATCTTTTATCTCTGCCTCCAGCTCATTTATCTTACTTCTAACTCTTGAATTTGTTTTGTTTGAGTACCTATTTCTTTTATCTGTCCTGTGTAGCAAGCAAGTATTAGTACATAGGCTTGCTCCATTTTATTCTTTGACTGACTATCCCACCATTTCCTCTGTCTGTCAGGTGAGTCTTTTGGCTGTAATCCTTGCTTTTTCATTTCTTCTATTAATTTCCCATTGTTCTCAGCTAGCATGTATCTCAGAGATCCTTGCGGTCCCCATTCCCATTCTATTTCACTGGCCATTTTTCCTCCAACGATTGCTGGGGTCGGCACCCACCTCCACTTTAGTTTGTATTCCTTCCTTGTTTGCACCGCGCATGATTAATACAGGCTTCGCCCTGTTATTACCATATCACCCGTCATGCTTCAGGACATACACCTATCAACGTGGTTTTCATCCTTCTGTCATTCGCTATAACTTAGTTCTTTATACAGATTACCTCTTTCTCCGTCTGCTACAGATCTAACTTGTAGGTGGTAAAAAAAGGTTACTCACCACAGTTGCTGCCACATCCTGGGGTCGGAGGGTCTGTACCCTGCTCGCAGCACCAATTGTTGGGGTAGAAGGAAGACTTCTCTTCCTCGAGGTGGACTCCCTGATATAAGGAGTCGACACCCGCCCTCTTAATAGCGACCACAGAATCACTCAGACGAAAACTTCGGTTCAACCAGGTTTTATTCGAGCATGCAAGGGAAGGTTCCAAGGAACACTTCCCAGAACAACAGTTTGTAATGGGACATTTATACATATTCTGAGGGGTGCCACCCTCCTACAAAGCCATCGATTGGTCTACTGCTATCAGCGAAGTTACATTGATTTGTTGACTTATCAGTCTGGCTGGTTGTTCCCCACCTGTCCATCTCTCATCACAGTCCCCCTTCTGGAATGTGTTATTCAATGGTGTCACTTTGCCTCAGTTTCTCATGATGTGTGAAGTAACCTTACTTCCCAGGGTTTGATATCTTGTTCCCAAAACACCTGCTTTCTTATCCTGTTTCCAAGAGAACTTCAGTCATAATGTCTTAGGTTCTCATGAGATACAGATGCTGTTTACAATTTATGTTCCCAAACACTTTACTCTCCACTGTCCTTGGCAAGTGTTGTTCTATACTGAGCGTGTTGTTTCCATTGTTGGTTACTTATGGTGGTTCATTAACCATCAGGCTTTGCAAGTTTGCTTCTTTCCCTTCTGCAAACCCATTCAAGCGAGTATATAAGCGTGCTTTACATATATCAGCAAGTTTTACAATCGCTACAGAGACAGAGGGATTCCCAATTCCTCAGAACATCCTAATACTGATAAGCCCTACAATTTCAGTTTGGTTATCGGTTTTCCTTCCTTTACAACAAGGTTAGCCCCCAACGGGTGCACTGGATGGGAAGGTCAGTGAGAGAGTAGGTCGGAGCAGTTGGTGTTGCTGCTCATGAGGAGGCAGCGAAGAGTGCCTTGATGGGCCCTTCAGAGCTCGTGAAAGGCATAGAGGGAATACATAGGCTTATCCAAGAGAGAGTCAAGCCTGGGATGGTGGCAGGAGAGTAGGAAGGTCATAAGAACATAAGAATTAAGAGCAAGATCATGGCTGATCTTCTACCTCAACTCCACTTTCCTGCATTATCCCCATATCCCTTGATTCCCTTAATATCCAAAAATCTATCGCACTCTGTCTTGAATATACTCAAAGACTGAGCCTCCACAGCCCTCTGGGGTAGAGAGTTCCAAAGATTCACCACCCTCTGAGTGAAGAAGTTTCTCCTCATCTCAGTCCTAAATAGCCGACCCCTGATTCTGAGACTGTGACCCCTGGTTCTAGATTCCCCAGCCAGGGGAAACATCCTCCCTGCATCTACCCTGGCGAGCACTAAGATTTTTGTACGTTTCAATGAGATCACCTCTCATTCTTCTAAACTCTAGAGAATACAGGCCTAGTCTACTCAGTCTCTCCTCATAGGACAATCCCCCCCCCCCACCATCCCAGGAATCAGTCTAGTGAACCTTCGTTGCACTCCCTCAATGGCATGTATATCCTTCCTTAGGTAAGGTGACCAAAACTGTACACAATACTCCAGGTGTGGTCTCACCAGGGCCCCATATAATTGTAGTAAGATGTCTTTATTCTTATACTCAAATCCTCTTGTAATAAAGGCCAACGTACCATTTGCTTTCTTAATTGCTTGCTGTACCTGCATGTTAACTTTCAGTGATTCGTGTACAAGGACACCCAGGTCTCGCTGAACACCAACATTTCCCAATCTCTCACCATTTTAAAAAGTACCCTGCTTTTCTTTTTTCCTACAAAAGTGGATAACTTTGCACTTTTCCACATTATATTCCAATTGCCATGTTCTTGCCCACTCACTTAGCCTGTCTATATCCCCTTGAAGTCTCTTTGTATCCTCCTCACAACTTACAGTCCCAGCCAGCTTTGTATCATCAGCAAACTTGGATATATTACATTTGGTCCCCTCATCCATATCATTGATATAGATTGTGAATAGCTGGGGCCCAAGCACTGATCCTTACAGTACCCCCCCTAGTTACAGTCTGCCAACCCAAAAATGACCTGTTTATTCTTACTCTCTGTTTTCTCGTTAACCAATCCTCAATCCATGCTAGTATATTACCAACAATCTCATGAGACCTTATTTTGTTTAATACCCTCTTGTGTGGCAACTTATCAAATGCCTTCTGAAAATCCAAATACACCACATCCACTGGTTTCCCCTCATCTATTCTGTCAGTTACAACCTCAAACAACTCTAACAGATTTGTCAAACATGATTTCCCTTTCATAAATCTATGTTGCCTTTGCCTAATCCTATTATTGTTTTCTAAGTGCCCTGTTACCACGTCCTTAATAATAGATTCTAACATTTTCTAGTGCTGATGTCAACTACCTGGTCTGTAGTTCCCCACTTTCTCTCTACCTCCTTTTTTAAATAGTGGGGTTACATTTGTTACATTCCAATCTGCGGGTACTGCTCTCGAATCTATGGAATTTTGGAAGATGACAATCAATGCATCCACTATCTCCACTGCCACTTCTTTCAAAACCCTAGAATATAGGCCATCAGTTCCGGGGGATTTATCAGCTTTCAGTCCCATTAATTTCTCCAGTCCTCTTTTTTTTTTTTACTAAGGCCAGGGAGTAATGAAGGATTGGGGTAGGGATTTTGGCAGGCAGAGTAGCCGAGAGGGGAGAGCTGAAAGCAAGCATGGTGGAGTAGAGAGAAAAGGAAAAAGGGGAGATAAAAATGGAAATAGAAGTAAATGCAGCCAAAGTGCACAGGCAAATGGAAAACACAGAAAAACTCAGGTTACATAGGCAGGAGCAAAAAGGGTGTTGGGGTGTATCCATAGCACAACTCAGTCCAAGACGAGGCGTACTGTTTTGTCCTTGGACAAGACCTTAGTCCAGCCGTGCTTGGAATAATGTGCCCAGTTTTGGTCTCCTCACATGGTGGGTGATATTGAGGCTTTGGAGAGGGTGCAGAAGAGAGCCACTAGACTAATTCCAAGTCTAAAGCATCTTAGTTATCAAGATAGGTTAAAAGTGCTGGGACTCTTTACTTTAGAGCAGCGTAGACTTAGGGGGGATATGATTGAGGTTTATAAGATAATGAAGGGAATAGACGGTGTTCCAGCTGACAGTTTATTTCAATTGGGACGTTTGCTACATTAGAGGTGCTATAAAAATACAAGTTTTTGTTGTAGCTATAAGGCATTGCTCGTGTACCTTTTAAGGATGGATGCACTAGAAAGCCCAAATCTCTTTCTATCTCCACCAGCTTTAATGCCTTTTCCTGGCGGGTGTATGAATATTGAGCACGTGCCCTGCCCACATGCATTAACACTGCACTTATCTAAGTTACACATAATTTTCCAGTCTTGAGCCCAATCTCCCAATATATTAAGATCTGCCTGAATCAGACGAGCCTCTGCTACAGTTCTAGCACTCGCACAGATCTTGGTAACATCTGCAGATTTGCAGATTGTGCCGCCAACTCCTACATCCAGATCATTGATAAAAATAGTAAAAAGCAACGGTCCCAACACTGATCCCTGTGGGACACCACTGGTGACCGGTCTCCAAACAGATCCAAGTCCATCTATAACTACTCTTTGCCCGCATCCTGCCAGCCAGTTCTGTATCCAGTTCAATACATTTCCACTAAGACCAGAGGCACCGATCTTATGGAGAAGCCTCTTGTGCGGTACCTTGTCAAATGCCTTTGGGAAGTCTAAGTGGACAATGTCTACTGGGTTTCTCTCATCCACCAAATTTGTAACTTCTTCAAAAAATACAATTAGTTTTGTGAGACATGACCTTTTTATGAAGCCATGTTGGGTGTCCCTAATATGTCCATCTCTATGTAAGCATTCAAATATAGCATCCCTAATAATTCCTTCAAGCATCTTCCCTATTACTGATGTTAAACTGATGGGCCTATAGTTACTGAGGTCCATCTTGTCAACTTTTTTAAAGATGGGGACTACATTGGCCTCCTTCCAGTCTGTAGGAACCATTGCAGAGTGCAGTGAGCTATTAAACATACAGGCCAGGGGCTCGCACAGCACATGTCCCATCTCCCTGAGGACCCTCGGGTGGATATCATCTGACCCGGCTGCTCTATCTATTTTCAAGTTCTTAATTCTTTCTAAATCAATGGCCAGAATTTTGACCTTTTGACCTTTGTGCCGGTTTGGGTGCGTGCGGGCTGCATAGCAGGTCGGAACGCGATGTTCTGAGCAGCGTGTCACTCAGAGTGACTTTCACTTCATGGCCCCAATTGAAAGACTCATGCATGTTCGCGGGTCTGTTGATGTCATCGATGACGTGTTTGCAGCGCCTGTATTTAAAGCAGCCCTGCACTCAAAGAAAGAAAGACTTGCATTTATATAGCGCCTTTCACGACCACCGGATGTCTCAAAGCGCTTACAGCCAATAAAGTACTTTTGGGAAACACAACAGCCAACTTGCGCACAGCAAACAGCAATTTGATAATGATCAGATCATCTCTTTTTGCTTTGTTGATTGAAGGATAAATATTGAACAGGACACCAGGGATAACTCCCCATGCTCTTCTTCAAAATAAGGCCATGGGTTCTTTTATATTCACCTGAGAGGGCAGACGGGGCCTCGGTTTAACATCTCATCTGAAAAACGGCACCTCTAACAGTGCTGCACTCCCTCAGTACTGCACTGGAGGGTCAGCCTGGAGTGGGTCTTGAACCCACAACCTTCTGACTCAGCAGCAAGAGTGCTATCCACTGAGCCGCAGCTGACACTGTTGCTAGAGAAGGTTGCTAGAGGAGGGTGGATCACGAGGAGGCCACAACTTTGGAAGGATGACCTACCAAAGGCAGAGGCTGTACCACGCTTCTCAGACTCATCGCTGCACACTCTGGTGGAGGCAGTCAGAGCACACAGGGAGGTCCTCTTCCCTGCTGATAGACGAAGGAGACGTCAAGTCTTGCAAGAAATAAAACAAAACTAGTTGGATATTGCTGAAGTGGTCAGCAGCAGGGTCAGTGAGGAGGACCTGGATCCAGTGCAGGAAAAGATTCAATGATCTAATGAAGTCAGGAAAGGTGAGTGCAAAGCCACACTCAGCTTCATCCGGATGTGCCTGTCACCCCAACCCCATCACTCTGCCTTCCCAAACCTACTCTTGCACGTTATTCCTCACACCAACATACCTTCCCAGTCCACCCACCCATCCCTCTGTCTCTATGTACATTGCTCAGAACATCGCATTCCCGACCTGCTACGTGACCCTCACAAACCCAACCCGGCGTAAAGATAAAAATTCTGGCCATTGTTTTAAAAATAATTAAGAGCTTGAAAATAGATATGCATATCCCTATCAGACTAAATACTCCTCACACTCACCCTCATCCTAATCTAATCATATCAAGTAACACGACAGGAGGAGGCTATTTGGCATTGGCACCTCACTCCCTCAAAGTCACCCTCCACAGATGCAGCCTGTCTATTCCTCACACTCATTCCATCACTCTCACTTAACCTTCTCTTCTTTCTCTCCTTGCAGGAGAAGAGGGCCCACGGTAAGAGGGAGAGGTGGCCCTCCATCATTGTATATCTCACAGCAGCAAATGAGGCCGCTCTGGAAATTTCCGGAGCACCAACGACGTTGGCGGTGGGTGATGGAGAGAGGGGGACCTCCCAGCAATCTGGTGACAGACTCACATCTCATACAGCCACATGGCATCTAACAGTCACACATATTGTGAGTGATGTCAGCATCCAGTGAAATGTCATCATGTGCACAATGGTAACATTACCCATTCTTGTTATAGCACTTCTAATTCATCTCTTTACTCTCCCACAGGTCCATCAAGTGCCCCCGCCCCCCCCACTCCACTGTCCAGCCAGAGGAGAAAGACAACTCCTTAGCGGCAGCTCCAGCCTCCGAGGGTGCCCCGTCAGCAGACCCAAGCCCATCCAGCACCAGGGCAGAGACACACACCTGGGTGGGTCCCAGAGATAGAGTAGTGTTGTCACTTGGTGTCTCACACATCACAAGTGAGCACGAGCAGATGGTGGAGATGGGGACAGCAGTGGGGACACCTCGCCGGAGGTGGTAGGATGCTCCCAGTTCTGTTCAGCTGCATGCAAATGCTGAGCCTCAGGGGGGCCATCCAGAAAGAGGGTGGTCTTGGAGGAGCAGACGCTGGAAGCTTTTGCATCCACGAAGTCTGAAAATGTTCAGAGAATGGAGGAGTCCACCTCCAACATGAGCACCACTGTGTCGTAGGCGATGGCAACGATGTGCTGTTCCAGGGAAAGGATGGCCACTTGCGTGGAGCAGCTAATGCGCCCGTCACACGAGAACATGCTAGCTGTGGACAACAAATGGCAGACACTCATAGACCTCATTTCTAGGACAGATAGTAACCTAGACTTGAGCGTTCATCGCCCCACTGCTGTGCAGCAAGGTGCTCTCCAGCTCCTTGCTAGCAGGAAAGTTTTTTTCTTCGTTCCTGGGATGTGGGCAATTCTGGCAAGGTCAGCATTTATTGCCCATCCCTCATTGCCCTTGAGAAGATGGCGGTGAGCCGCCTTCTTGAACCGCTGCAGTCCATGTGGTGAAGGTACTCCCGCAGTGTTGTTAGGGAGGGAGTTCCAGGATTTTGACCCTGCGACGATGAAGGAACAGCGATATATTTCCAAGTCAGGATGGTGTGTGACTTGGAGGAGAACTTGCAGGTGATGGTGTTCCCATGTGCCTGCTACCCTTGCCCTTCTAGGCGGCAGAGGTTGCGGGTTTTGGAGATGCAGCTGAAGGAGCCTTGGAGAGTTGCTGCAGTGCATCTTATAGATGGTACACACTGCAGCCACGGTGCGCGGGTGGTGGAGGGAGTGAATGTTTAAGGTGGTGAGTGGGCTGCCGATCAAGCGGGCTGCTTTGTCCTGGATGGTGTCGAGCTTCTTCAGTGTTGTTGGAGCTGCACTCATCCAGGCAAGTGGAGAGTATTCCATCACACTCCTGACTTGTGCCTTGTAGATGGTGGAAAGGCTTTGGGGAGTCAGGAGGTGAGCCACTTGCTGCAGAATACCCAGCCTCTGACCTGCTCTTGTTGCCACAGTATTTATGTGGCTGGTCCAGTTAAATTTCTGGTCAATGATGACCCCCAGGATGTTGATGGTGAGGGATTTGGCGATAGTAATGCCGTTGAATGTCAAAGGGCAGTGGTTAGATTCCCACTTGTTGGGGATGGTCATTGCCTGGCACTTGTGTGGTGCGACTGTTACTTGCTACTTATCAGCCCAAGCCTGAATGTCCTCCAGGTCTTGCTGCATGCGGGCATGGACTGCTTCATTATCTGAGGAGCTGCAAGTGGCACTGAACACTGTGCGGTCATCAGCGAACATCCCCACTTCTGACCATATGATGAAGGGTGGCCCATGAGAGGGATGACAGTGAGAGGGGACATGGAAGTGGTGCCATGTCTCCCCCATTGCCTACCCCTCAGTCAGAGCCCCAGACGCCTCCTTGGATCGTGTTGGCCAAGCCTGCCCCTGCACGGTCGCATGAGGAGCAGACCTTGGCGTCCTCACAGGCTGCAAGACCCAGAGGACGGCTGTAAAAGTGTCTGTGCAGTCGCCACAGGAAAGTGAGCGGGCTGCCTCTACCTCTGATGAAGCCACAGGGGTTGCATGTTGTAGAAGCAGTCAGAAAAGAAAATTGACATAAAAGTAGATGCACAAGGCTAAGCACATGGGTGTATGAAAAATTGTTCGTGCTAAGTTTCAATAATTTTGATTACACACATAAATGTTTTTCTTTGCACCACTTTCGGGTCTGATCCATTTTTGCCTCAAGCCTTGGAAGTGGCTTTGTCACGTGGAGTGAATGGTAACACATCACTCAACTTGGAGCATTGGGGCTTTGGATGAGAGGAATGGATTGGTCATTGTTGGAATGCTCTGTGATGTTATTTATCTATCGACTCTGGATCAGTTCCTATGGACTGAAGGGTAGCTCTTTACAATGTACATTAATGATTTAGATGAAGGAAGAGAGTGTAATATCTCCAAGTTTGCGGATGACACTAAACTGGGTGGCGGTGTGAGCTGTGAGGAGGACGCTAAGAGGCTGCAGGGTGACTTGGACAGGTTAGGTGAGTGGGCAAATACATGGCAGATGCAGTATAATGTGGATAAATGTGAGGTTATCCATTTTGGGGGCAAAAACATGAAGGCAGAATATTATCTGAATGGCGGCAGATTAGGAAAAGGGGAGGTGCAACGAGACCTGGGTATCATGGTTCATCAGTCACTGAAAGTGGGCACGCAGGTACAGCAGGCGGTAAAGTAGGCAAATGGTATGTTGGCCTTCATAGCTAGGGGATTTGAATATAGAAGCAGGGAGGTCTTAGTGCAGCTGTACAGGGCTTTAGTGAGGCCTCACCTGGAATATTGTGTTCAATTTTGGACTCCTAGTCTGAGGAAGGACGTTCTTGCTATTGAGGGAGTGCAGCGAAGGTTCACCAGACTGATTCCAGGGATGGCTGGGCTGTCATATGAGGAAAGACTGGATCAACTGGGCCTTTATTCACTGGAGTTTAGAAGGATGAGAGAGGATCTCATAGAAACATATAAGATTCTGACGGGACTGGACAGGATAGATGTGGGAAGAATGTTCCTGATGTTGGGGAAGTCCAGAACCAGGGGACACAGTCTTAGGATAAGGGGTAAGCCATTTAGGACTGAGATGAGGAGAAGCTTCTTCACTCAGAGAGTTGTTAACCTGTGGAATTCCCTGCCGCAGAGAGTTGTTGATGCCAGTTCACTGGATATATTCAAGAGGGAGTTCGATGTGGCCCTTGCAGTTAAGGGGATCAAGGGGTATGGAGAGAAACCAGGAAAGGGGTACTGACGGAATGATCAGCCATGATCTTATTGAATGGTGGTGCAGGCTCAAAGGGCCGAATGGCCTACTCCTGCACCGATTTTCTATGTTTCTATGTTTCTAATGTAACATCACTGTTAAAAAAAGGAGGGAAAGAGAAAACAGGTAATTATAGACCGGTTAGCCTGACATCAGTAGTGGGGAAAATGTTGGAATCAATTATTAAGGATGAAATAGCAGCGCATTTGGAAAGCATTGACAGGATCGGTCCAAGTCAGCATGGATTTATGAAAGGGAAATCATGCTTGACAAATCTTCTGGAATTTTTTGACTATGTAACTAGTAGAGTGGACAAGGAAGAACCAGTGGATGTGGTGTATTTAGACTTTCAGATGTTTTTTGACAAGGTCCCGCACAAGAGATTGGTGTGCAAAATCAAAGCACACTATGGTATTGGGGGTATTGACATGGATAGAGAACTGGTTGGCAGACAGGAAGCCGAGAGTCGGGATAAACGGGTCCTTTTCAGAATGGCAGGCAGTGACTAGTGGAGTGCCGCAGGGCTCAGTGCTGGGACCCCAGCTCTTTTCAATATACATTAATGATTTAGATTAAGTAATTGAGTGTAATATCTCCAAGTTTGCAGATGACACTAAACTAGGTGGTGGTATGAGCTGTGAGGAGGATGCTAAGAGGCTGCAGGGTGACTTGGACAGGTTAGGTGAGTGGGCAAATGCATGGCAGATGCAGTATAATGTGGATAAATGTGAGGTTATCCACTTTGAGGGCACGAAGGCAGAATATTATCTAGATGGCGGCAGATTAGGAAAGTGGGAGGTGCAACGAGACCTGGGTATCATGGTTCATCAGTCTCTGAAAGTTGGCATGCAGGTACAGCAGGTGGTGAAGACGGCCAATGGTATGTTGGCCTTCATAACTAGGGGATTTGAGTATAGGAGCAGGGAGGTCTTACTGCAGTTGTACAGGGCCTTGGTGACCTGGAATATTGTGTTCAGTTTTGGTCTCCTAATCTGAGGAAGGATGTTCGTGTTATTGAGGGAGTGCAGTGAAGGTTCACCAGACTGATTCCTGGGATGGCGGGACTGACATATGAGGAGAGGCTGGATCAACTGGGCCTTTATACACTGGAGTTTAGAAGGATGAGAGGGGATCTCATAGAAACTTACAAGATTCTGACGGGACTGGACAGGCTAGATGCGGGAAGAATGTTCCTGATGATGGGGAAGTCCAGAACCAGGGGACACAGTCTTAGGATAAGGGGTAGGCCAATTAGGACTGAGATGAGGAGAAACTTCTTCACTCAGAGAGTTGTTAACCTGTGACATTCCCTATTGCAGGGAGTTGTTGATGCCAGTTTATTGGATATATTCAAGAGGGAGTTAGATATGACCGTTACGGCTAAAGGGATCAAGGGGTATGGAGAGAAAGCAGGAAAGAGGTACTGAGGTGAATGATCAGCCATGATCTTATTGAATGGTGGTGCAGGCTTGAAAGGCCGAATGGCCTACTCCTGCATCTATTTTCTATGTTTCTATGTTTCTATGTTATTGGTGGGTGGAGGGGGGACTTAATACAGCTTGTGGCTGCATTGGAGCAAGTTAAGTAAATCTGGCTCTGATATTGTCATCCCGGGCCTCCCGGGTAGAGATGCTTTTCCCACCTGCATCTCAGGTTCCCCCTCCTCCTCCTTCTCATCTTCCAGCTGCTCCTCCTCCTGTGAGGAGGAGGCTGTGCGCTCAATGTCTTGCTCCTCCTGCTGTGCTAACCTCGCTGCTGCGCTGTGTTGTGCCGTGCGCAGCAGACCACGACAGTTCTGGAGACCCTGGCTGGTGCGTACTGAAGTGCTTTTATTACCACGCTCCCTTCTTTTGACTTTAGGAAATGTTTTGATAGAGTAGACACTGAGAGACAATTTTCACTTGTGGAGAAGAACAAAACTAGAGGCCATCAATACAAGGTAGTCACCAAGAAATCAAATGGGACTGTGGAATTCACTCCCACACGCAATGGTTGAGGCGAACAGTATAGATGCATTTAAGGGGAGGCTAGATAAGCATATGAGGGAGAAGGGAATAGAGGGGTATGCTGATAGATTTAGATGAGAAAGGATATAAGGAGGCTGGAGTGGAGCATAAACACCGGCATAGACTGATTGGGCCGAATGGCCTGTTTCTATGCTGTATATTCAACATAATTATGAACTATATGGCTCACGACCTGTGTGAGAACACCATGGCAGCTCGGGGCTATAAATAGAGCTGGAGCGCCAGGCCCTGGAACATCGTGGGTGAAGGTGCGGCGAATGAGGGTACGGGGCCCGGAAGAGCCAATGGCCCTGGGGCAGCACAGGCCAGCCCACACTGCGATATGTGCATGCATTAGGTCCGTGCAGCAGAGCAGGTCCCCAGTCGTCCTGGTTAACCCTTGCCACTGGATAAAGGCCTAGCTCTGTCAAGCCCGTGTGGTGGCTGGTGTGCAACGGTCACCACACGTTAAAAAAAATCCACACACAGGCATCTTCCACCCCCTCAATTGGAGTTCAGGACTGGAACATCGGGTCTTTCATTGAAACATCTGTAAATAAAAGGAAAAGGAGGCGGGGTAGCATTGCTGGTTAAAGAGGAGATTAATGCATTAGTTAGGAAGGACATTAGCTTGGATGATGTGGAATCTATATGGGTAGAGCTGCAGAACACAAAAGGGCAAAAAACGTTAGTGGGAGTTGTGTACAGACCTCCAAACAGTAGTAGTGATGTTGGGGAGGGCATCAAACAGGAAATTAGGGGTGCATGCAATAAAGGTGCAGCAGTTATCATGGGTGACTTTAATATGATTGGGCTAACCAAACTGGAAGCAATACGGTGGAGGAGGATTTCCTGGAGTGCATAAGGGATGGTTTTCTAGACCAATACGTCGAGGAACCAACTAGGGAGGAGGCCATCTTAGACTGGGTGTTGTGTAATGAGAGAGGATTAATTAGCAATCTCGTTGTGCGAGGCCCCTTGGGGAAGAGTGACCATAATATGGTGGAATTATACATTAGGATGGAGAATGAAATCGTTAATTCAGAGACCATGGTCCAGAACTTAAAGAAGGGTAACTTTGAAGGTATGAGGCGTGAATTGGCTAGGATAGATTGGCGAATGATACTTAAGGGGTTGACAATGGCAGACATTTAGAGACCGCATGGATGAACAACAACAATTGTACATCCCTGTCTGGCGTAAAAATAAAAAAGTGAAGATGGCTCAAACGTGGCTATCAAGGGAAATCAGTGATAGTATTAAAGCCAAGGAAATGGAATACAAATTGGCCAGACATAGCAGTGAACCCGGAGACTGGGAGAAATTTAGAACTCAGCAGAAGAGGACAAAGGGTTTGATTAGGGCAGGGAAAATAGAGTACGAGAGGAAGCTTGCAGGAAACATTAAGACAGACTGCAAAAGTTTCTATAGATATGTAAAGAGAAAAAGGTTAGTAAAGACAAACATAGGTTCCCTGCAGTCAGAATCAGGGGAAGTCATAACGGGGAACAAAGAAATGGCAGACCAATTGAACAAGTACTTTGGTTCGGTATTCACTAAGGAGGACACAAACAACCTTCCAGATATAAAAGGGGTCAGAGGGTCTAGTAAGAAGGAGGAACTGAGGGAAATCCTTTTTAGTCGGGAAATTTTGTTGGGGAAATTGTTGGGATTGAAGGCCGATAAATCCCCAGGGCCTGATGGACTGCATCCCAGAGTACTTAAGGAGGTGACCTTGGAAATAGCGGATGCATTGACAGTCATTTTCCAACATTCCATAGACTCTGGATCAGTTCCTATTGAGTGGAGGGTAGCCAATGTAACCCCACTTTTTAAAAAAGGAGGGAGAGAGAAAACAGGGAATTATAGACCGGTCAGCCTGACATCAGTAGTGAGTAAAATGATGGAATCAATTATTAAGGATGTCATAGCAGCGCATTTGGAAAGAGGTGACATGATAGGTCCAAGTCAGCATGGATTTGTGAAAGGGAAGAGGATGTTTCCAGTAGAGTGGACAAGGGAGAACCAGTTGATGTGGTATATTTGGACTTTCAGAAGGCTTTCGACAAGGTCCCACACAAGAGATTAATGTGCAAAGTTAAAGTACAAGGGATTGGGGGTAGTGTGTTGACATGGATTGAGAACTGGTTGGCAGACAGGAAGCAAAGAGTAAATGGGTACTTTTCAGAATGGCAGGCAGTGACTAGTTGGGTACCGCAAGGTTCTGTGCTGGGGCCCCAGCTGTTTACACTGTACATTAATGATTTAGACGAGGGATTAAATGTAGTATCTCCAAATTTGCGGATGACACAAAGTTGGGCGGCAGTGTGAGCTGCGAGGAGGATGCTATGAGGCTGCAGAGTGACTTGGATAGGTTAGGTGAGTGGGCAAATGCATGGCAGATGAAGTATAATGTGGATAAATGTGAGGTTATCCACTTTGGTGGTAAAAACAGAGAGACAGACTATTATCTGAATGGTGACAGATTAGGAAAAGGAGAGGTGCAATGAGACCTGGGTGTTATGGTACATCAGTCATTGAAGGTTGGCATGCAAGTACAGCAGGCGGTTAAGAAAGCAAATGGCATGTTGGCTTTCATAGCGAGGGGATTTGAGTACAGGGGCAGGGGCAGGGAGGTGTTGCTACAGTTGTACAGGGCCTTGGTGAGGCCACACCTGGAGTATTGTGTACAGTTTTAGTCTCCTAACTTGAGGAAGGACATTCTTGCTATTGACTGAGTGCAGCGAAGGTTCACCAGACTGATTCCCGGGATGGCGGGACTCACATATCAAGAAAGACTGGATCAACTGGGCTTGTATTCACTGGAGTTCAGAAGAATGAGAGGGGATCTCATAGAAACGTTTAAAATTCTGACGGGTTTAGACAGGTTAGATGCAGGAAGAATGTTCCCAATGTTGGGGAAGTCCAGAACCAGGGGTCACAGTCTAAGGATAAGGGATAAGCCTTTTAGGACCGAGATGAGGAGAAACTTCTTCACCCAGAGAGTGGTGAATCTGTGGAATTCTCTACCACAGGAAGTTGTTGAGGCCAATTCACTAAATATATTCAAAAAGGAGTTAGATGTACTCGTTACTACTCGGGGGATCAAGGGGTATGGCGAGAAAGCAGGAGTGGGGTACTGAAGTTGCATGTTCAGCCATGAACTCATTGAATGGCGGTGCAGGCTCGAAGGGCCGAATGGCCTACTCCTGCACCTATTTTCTATGTTTCTATGTTTCTATGACCTCTTGTGGAAGCAAGTCATCCTCGTTCGAGGGACCACCTATGATGATGAACTATATGGGAAAAGGTTACATGCCAATTAAAATGTATGTGCCTGCAAAAGAAGGATTTCAGGTTGCAGTTGCAATAAATCCAATGAGATTGTAATGAGGACAGAGAGACGACTGGTTAAAATTCTGATATTGAGAGAAGAAACTGTGACTTATATGAAGACGTATCGATGGCACGCATGCAGCAGTTGTACGGAGATGACAGATTGCTGAGGAATAATGAGGGAGAAGGGAGGCAAGAGATGAGGAGGGCAGGCCAGAATATATCTGCAATAATAAAACCTGCAATTAATGCTTACAAATAATGGTCTGCTGAAAAATAACAATTGGAGGGACCTTGACAATGCTTAAAGTCAAGCGACAGAATAAAACTGATTGTTAGCAAGCCAGCCTGAAAGGAGGGGTGAAATTGGGCATCTGAGACCTTGGTAAACAATGGGACAGGGTATCTCCTTAACCAATGAGATTTATGAATTGAGAAATAAATAGTGAAAGGACTGAGAAGGAGGGTGAATTAGAGTGGGTGAATTCAATGTCAAATCAGGTACAGAAAGACAAACAAAGAAATGGAAAGAAAGATTGGATTAAGAGAGAGAAAGGAGACAGGAAGGTAAAGTAAGGATAAAAATATAAAAATAAAACATTTGACGTCTTTTAAATCTCCTAAAACAATTCAAAACCTGAAAGAATGAGGTTCCGCACTTATAATTGTTCACTTTCTGGGCAAAAGAGGTTGATTGACAGTCATTAATAATTAGCATGTCGTTAACATAAGAACATAAGAAACATAAGCAATAGGGGCAGGAGTAGACCATACGGCCCCTCAAGCCTGGTCCGCCATTCAATAAGATCATGGCTGATCTGATCTTGGGCTCAGCTCCACTTCCCTTCCCGCTCCCTCAAAAATCTGTCTTTCTCCACCTTAGATATATTCAATGAACAGCCTCCATAGCTCTCTAGGGCAGAGAATTTTAAAGATTTATGACCCTCTGAGAGAAGAAATTCCTCCTCATTTCCGTTTTAAATGGGTGGCCCCTTATCCTGCAACTATGCCCCTTAGTTCTAGATTCCCCTATGAGGGGAAACATCCTCTCTGCATCTACACTGTCAAGCTCACTCAGAACCTTATACATTTCAATTCAAATTTAAAGGGGGTCTTACACTGTTGCTTACTAGACTTAACATTCTGGGGTGAATTTAATGGGCAACTAATGTGCAAATGCAGCAACTCCATGAACATCATGGGAGGTTAAGTGCGAGATGCTGTGTTCACAAAGCTAACAGCGAATGATGCAAATGGGCCAGCAACATGTAGCAATGCGCAATTCACAGGGGGTCTCTCCCTTGCTACACATTGCTGGCCCATTTGTGCATTAATACATCATCATCATAGGCAGTGCCTTGAAATCGAGGAAGACTGACTTCCATTCCAAAAGTGAGTTCTCAGGTGATTGAACAGTCCAATATGGGAATTATAGTCGCCGTGACAGGTGGGACAGACAGTGGTTGGAGGAAAGGGTGGGCGGGGAGTCTGGTTTGCTCTTTCCGCTGCCTGCGCTTGATTTCTGCATGCTCTCGGCGACGAGACTCGAGGTGCTCAGCGTCCTCCCGGATGCTCTTCCTCCACTTAGTACGGTCTTTGACCAGGGACTCCCAGGTGGGGATGTTGCACTTTATCAGGGAGGCTATGAGGGTGACCTGCAAACGTTTTCTCTGCCCACCTGGGATTCGCTTGCCGAATGGTGTTCGTCATTCACACACCTTCATTCTTTAGCAAAGTCTGACCCAATAATTATATTTACTGGATTATAGGGCATAATCCCCTTGAAAACGGAAGGGGACACGAATGAGAAAAAGTTAAAGTGTAGCGAGCTGCCTCCAACAAGATTCGGTGAAAAAAGACAGATACCACCTGGGCCCTTCTCATTCTTTGAACGCTGAGAACGACCATGCCTGATACTTCAAGTGTCCTACATGGATGTTGCAAGGTGTGCCACCAGAGGGCGCAGCAGTGGGAGACTTGTAGGTTACCTGTAAAGGTGTGCCAGGCCTTGTATAAAAGGCAGGCCACCAGGTGTGATCCTCACTCTGGAGTTACATTAAATGGACTAAGGTCACTACAGTTCAAGCACAACACACTGTCTCATGGAGTCATTATCAGAGCATCTGAAGACGTAACAATTGGCGACGAGATTACGGACCTTCACGCGAAAATGGTTAACTTTGGTACATTGCAGCAGTTCACCGATGGTGATGATTGGGAAGCCTTTGTGGAGAGGCTCGACCATTTCTTCACAGCAAATGTCCTGGCAGGCGACAATCCAGCCACACTGGCTGATAAGCGCAGAGCTATCCTGCTAACCAGTTGTGGGCCCACTGTCTATGGCCTCGTCAGGGACTTGCTGGCACCAGCAAAGACAACGACCAAGACGTACGAGGAGCTTGTAACACTGATCCAAGAACAACTCAAGCCCAAAGAGTGCATCCTCACAGCCCGGCACTGGTTTTATACCCACCGACGGCCCGAAGGCCAGGAAATCGCGAAATATGTTGCAGACCTCAGGAGGCTGGTGGCACCGTGTGATTTCGGCAACCATCTCACCTAAGCGCTGCAGGACATCTTTTTCATTGGAATCAGCCATGAGGGCCTTCTTCATAAGCTACTGTCTGCGGATACCACAGTCAAACTGCAGAAAACATCACCATGAGCCAAGCATTCATGACCTCGACCTGCGGATCTAGGCAGATTACTCACCCTCAGGACTCAAACCCGGCAAGTACTGTGCACAGAGTGGCACCTTTTAGAGGCTGTACTGTAGAACATGAACCTTTTCGGGGAGGAGAGAACAGGCTCCCGAGTCCCTTGACTCAGAGTCCGTCGAGGGGGCTAGTCGAGTAGCACCATGCTGGCATTGCGGAGGGAATCACAGTGCTCACCAGTGCCGCTTTAAAGACTATATGTGTAAAGGCTGCAGCACAAAGGGCCACCTCCAGCGAATGTGTAAAAGAAATATGACTCTCTGTGTTGATGAAGAGTCTGCAGATGGCCATGAATCCAGCGCGGATTATGAAACGATAGACACAGAGGCAGCTCAGCCCCACAATGGCATGTTTACCTGCACCACCGAGTGTTCCCCGTTGAGGATGGAAGTCGTGGTAAATGGCATTCCAATCTTCATGGAAGTGGACACGGGGACAAGCCAGTCAGTAATGAATCAAGAAGCCTTTGAGAGGCTATGGGACAATCAAGCTGAATGACCCAAGTTGGTCCCTGTTCAGCTACCTACACCGATGAACTTATCCCAGTCATCAGTAGTGCGGATGTAAAGGTACTCCATGATGGCGCGGTGCACAAGTTACCACTGTGGATTGTTGCAGATGATGGACCAACGCTTCTTGGAAGAACGTGGATGGAGAAGATCCATTGGAGCTGGGAAGAATTCATTCCTCTAGCGATCGACGTCCCCCGCGCTCAGAGGCAAAGCAAATCCCCACCTGAGGGTGGATCCGGCACCAGAGAGCAGACCAGTACAGCACCCGAGGCACAGACCGCTCAGCACGACTGCGTGGAGATGATCCACTGAGACGACCCAAACGCACCTTCCAGGCTCCAGTGGCAGGACTCCGGAGGAAGAAAATCGGATCCAGAGGCGACTTCCCAGCTTTGGTGGAGGAACCAGGGGAGAAGAGGATCACAGCAGTCAACATCATGGATGGAAGAAAGATGGCGCCCAAACCACGAGGTGAGGCACTGAAGAAAAAGATGGCGGCGGCCAGACCACGAGGTGCCGCGCTGATGGAGCAACACATGGCACCAAACGAAGAAGAGGCCTGCTACTCACCACACTTAAAGGGACAGTTCCACACTCTCAATCAATGTAAGAGCAACTGTGAGTTAGATGTAAAATGTGTAATTGATGATCAGAGCTGTGTACATGCAATAAGCAAAGAAAAGTCACATGATCGCGATCGGAGCTACAAGTTATTTACTATGAGTAATGAAACGTTGTGCAATGTAGGATTTCAACTGCATACAGTCAATGCAGCGGGCAGACAACCATCGGGAGCACACAGGTCCAGCGAGCTACCCAGTGTAGTAGCCTGCATCCCTGGGACCAGAGTTATGCACCATGGAGTGTGGCCACATGCAGCCAATACACACGAGCTGTAGAGCAAGCAATCTCAGGAGGGCAATGGCTTGCCCCTGATCGGCTCCACATCTCAGGCACCCGATGGCACCAACCGCCACGAGCCTGAAAGAGCAAACCGCGCTGAGGCACAGCCCCCAGACCCTATCGCCACCAAGGCTATACCTGGGAATGAAGGGTCACCCGCAACAGTTCTCCCAAACGGGACTGGGACCAGCCAGGATCCCAAATCAAATAACGCCCAGGCACGCGAGCCAGCAGTTCCCTGTGCAGTGCCAGATGACTGCTCCTCAGGGAACAGCAGTGACCCGGGGTGCAAGGAGAGGACAGGGAGGTCACAGGCATCTGTGAACCTGCCCGATGCTAGAAGCAACGGCAAAGGCCCCTAGAGCAGGCAACTTGAGCTAACCGGGTTCCCACTGCCAGCATCGGGCACCGCACTGCCACCAGACTATCTGGACACCATCCAGCAGTTCTGGCACTAGTTTGTCCTCATGCGCCGATGCTGACCCCAGCACTGACTCCAAGTATATTCCAAGTATATACCTCACCATTCAAATGTACTTGTTTCACAACTGTATCACAAATGTAATGATGCAAATGCAAATTTCTTTTTCTGGACTTGAATGTATATGAATGTAATGAGCCACCGGCATAATCTATACGTGTGGGGGAGAGAATGGAGTGGTCATGGAGGCATATACAGAAACCACCAGCACTTCGACTGCCAACGAAACACCACCCAAGATGGAAAGGACCCTCCATGGGTCAACCAGATAGAGCTAAGCCCAGAGCACAGCCAATGCACGAAGGCGATTTGCACTAAAGGCTTGGGGGAGAGTGATGTCATGTATCCTACATGGGTATTGTTTGTACTATTACAAGGTGTGCCACCAGAGAGCACTGCAGTGGGAGACTTGTAGGTTACCTGTACAGGTGTGCCAAGCCGAGTATAAAAGGCAGGCCACCAGGTGTGATCCTCACCCTGGAGTTATCAATAAAGGACGAAGGTCACTACAGTTCAAGTATAACACATTGCCTCGTGGAGTCATTATCAGAACATCTAAAGACATAACAATACTGAAATACAAACAAAAAATGCTCAGCAGGCCAGGCAGCATCAGTGGAGAGAGAAACAAAGTTAGCGTTTCAGGTCTGTGACCCTTCGTCAGAACTGGAAAAGTTCGAGCTGTGACAGGTTTTGCATGATGTGGCTTGAATCTGGCCTCGTTAGATCTTCACTAGAAAATGGCCTGGTGACCTCGAGTAGGAAAGGTTGGCAGAATGCGCTTACTTTACCCAAGTTAAGGGAGTTGAAGCAGGATGATTGAAGGTTGAGCCGTCACTCATAGACAAATAGAAACTATCGCACCAAGCATCTCAACTTATCGACGCATAGGGCTGGATTTTCATTTCATTTGTGTGTCTGTTAGCGTCCCAGAGGGGTTGCAATGGGCTGTGAAATGTGTGATCATCACAGGCAGTCCCTCGAAATCGAGGAACACTTGCTTCCACTCTAAAAGTGAGATCTCAGGTGACTGTACAGTCCAATACGGGAATTACAGTCTCTGTCACAGGTGGGACAGATAGTCGTTGAGGGTAAGGGAGGGTGGGACTGGTTTGCCGCAAGCTCTTTCCGCTGCCTGCGCTTGTTTTCTGCATGCTCTCGGCGATGAGACTCGAGGTGCTCAGCGCCCTCCCGGATGCACTTCCTCCACTTAGGGCAGTCTTTGACCAGGGACTCCCAGGTGTCAGTGGGGATGTTGCACTTTATCAGGGAGGCTTTGAGGGTGTCCTTGTAACGTTTCCTCTTCCCACCTGGGGCTCGCTTACTGTGTCGGAGTTCCGTGTCGAGCGCTTGCTTTGGGAGTCTTGTGTCGAGCATGCGGACAACGTGGCCTGCCCAGCGGAGCTGATCGAGCGTGGTCAGTGCTTCGATGCTGGGGATGTTGGCCTGGTCGAGAACACTGATGTTGGGCGGGCCACATTGTTCGCATGCTAGCGCCCGTGTGGCCAACTTCCCGCGCCCCACCCGGGGAATCTGGTGCCGGTTTAGTGCCGGCACAGAGCAGTACTGCGCCAGTGTGCCACGCCCCCGCTTTCGACAGCGATGCGATATTTGCTTGGAGCAGCAGCCATAGCGGCCTGTGGTGAGTTCTGTGTCCCGAATTGTTTTTTTTACAGGGAGGCCTCTCTTCGGGCGCTCCGAAGCCGGTTCTTTAGCTCAGGATATTCAGTTGCTCACCTGTCCTAGCGCCCTAAGAGCGATGTGGGACGCCTCCTTTACCGTTCGCTCCACTCACGGGACGCAGCAACCGGATTTTTTGGCTGCCGTCGTGCACCATTTTCCAGCGCAAAATTTACAGACCCGCTGCCATTAGCGCCCCAAGGAACCTCCAACTGAAAATTCAGCTCATAAACACACACACTCACTCACAGACAACTGCAAGCTTTCACCTCCGCAGTGGCACAGCGGGTTGCTAGAGGTTACCAGTTCCAGAGGGCTGAACTGGCCTTTGGCACGTGTGTGGAGGTGGAGTCAGACAGGGCAGCCTGGGAGTGCAGAGAACACAAAACATTCATCACCTCCTACCTCAGGCAGCGCATGTACCTGGGCATCATGGATGAGGAAGCTGAGGTCGACAAGGCGAATGTGGCTGTGGTTTTCCATCTGGTGCTCACAGACCTGCAGAGACTGGCGGCCCTTTCCAATGCACTAAAAGTGTCAGTGAAGGTCTCAACATTTATGCCAAGAAAGAAAAAAGGAAATAAAGACATGCCTTTCACAACCACCGGACATCTCAAAGCGCTTCACAGCCAATGAAGTACTTTTTGAAGTGTAGTCACTGTGCCAATGTAGGAACCACGGGCCCAGGGGCAGCACGGACCAGCCCACACTGCGATATGTGTGCACACTAGGTCCGTGCAGCAGAGCTGGTCTCCAGTCCTCCAGTTGTCTTGGTTAACCTTTGTCACTGGACCAAGACCTAACTCTGTCGAGCCCGTGTGGTGGCTGGTGTGCAACGGCCACCACATGTTAAAAAAATCCACGCACAGGCATCTTCCACCCTTCAGGATGTAGTTCGGGACCTGGAATATTAGGTCCTTCACTGAAACACCTGTGAACTCTTCCCTTTTTGGTGTGGAAGCAAGTCAACCTCGTTTCGAGGGATGGCCTATGAGGAAAGAGGTAGGAAACATGGCAGACAATTTGCGCGCAGCAAGCTCCCACAGACAGCAACATGATAATGATCAAATAATCTGTTTTTGTTATGTTGGCTAAGGGATAAATATTGGCCACCACACCGGGAAGAACTTCCCTGCACTTCTTCAGAATTTAAAGTCTCATCCCTCAGCACTGCACTGCGAGTGTCAGCCAAGATATTTGTGCTCAAGTCTCTGGAGTGAGACTTTGAACCCACAACCTCTGACTCAGTGGTGAAAGTGCTACCCACAGCTGACACTGCCAAGGGTCCTCCCAGGCACCCACAGGGAATATATCAAGAGTCAGTCATTTTGACAATTTACACTTTTTAAAAGAAGATGTATTAAAAATGAGTTGTTCAATACTAGTTGTGTATGTGTTTTTTAGTAGGGGGGTGTAACGTATGCACCTGTGAGTATGCTCACAGATGTGCAGAGCTTCCCCAGATTGGGGAGCACTTGAATTAATGATTATTTTGTGTCCACAAAAAGAGTTGTAGAGCTGTTGGCATGGGTCAAGCACTAGTCATCAACCAGCTGGTGGCTGCTATGCTGTGGTACCGCTGGTCACTTTGAGCCCTCCCCCTGCGTTTGTCGCCAAGATACAGAAGAAGCTGGTGGACTTCTTCTGGAACAACAGGAAGCATTGGGTCTCTGCCGCGGTCTTGAGTCTCCCGCTTGGGGAGGGCGGTCAGTCGTTGGTGTGCGTCAGCACCCAGCTAGCGATTTTCCATCTTCAGACCCTGCAGAGATACCTTTACGTTGAGCCTCCTCCTAGGTGGTGTGCGCTGGTGACGTATTTCTTCCACAAGCAGTACAGCCTCAATTATGACACGCAGCTCCTGTTTGTGAGCTTGGGGGGGCGTCAGGACCGCCGTCCAGGGGCTGCCTGTCTTTTACAAGAAACTCCCCAGGGTCTGGAACAAAGTCTCCACCAAGCGCAGCTCTCCACCGGCTGGAGAGGCAGCCGTCCTGCAGGAGCTGCTGCTCGGGAATCCGTACCTCCACGACCAAGGTTTTAGGTGACAGTTGGACGAGAGGGCTGTGGCTGGCGAGGTGACCAGGGTCAGGGACCTGCTCAATGGCGGAGGAGCGGGCTGGATGGCGCCAGACACGCTGGCGCGGCGCCTAAATTCGTCCGACGTCCGCCGCGCGGCCGATGCCATCGAGTCGCTAAAAACAGCTCTGGGCCCTGACTCCGTTAGGTGTGTCGAGGAGGCTCAAGCACGTGGGGAGATCCCGTCCGAACTGACCCCCGTCCGGACGTAATTCCTCATCGGCACCAAACCCCGGAAACTCCCTCGGGAGCCGGCGCCTCACAACTTGAGACGCCTCGGGGAAATCCCCTCCGTGCCTTTCAGTTCTGCGCAGAGAGGTTTCTTGTACGGGCTGCTCCTGCACACTCTCCACCTTGCCATCCTCGCCTGCCGTCCGGACACGCCATGGCGTACCATCTTGCCGTCTGGAGGAGGCGGGGGTCCCCGATGGAGTGCATTCTACGAGGGAGTACTCCCTCTATTTATTGGGGACTTGGCCTGGAGGGTGGTGCATGGAGCAGTCCCGTGCAATAAATTTTTAAGCCGGTTCATGGGCTCCCAGGCCGCCTGCAATTTCTGCGGTCTGGAAGAGTCCGTGTTCCACGTTTTTATGGAGTGTGCGAGGTTGCAACCCCTGTTCCATTATTTAAAGGGGCTGCTCCTCAATTTCTGGTTGCACTTCAGTCCCACACTCCTGATCTTTGGGCACCCTGTGCGGAGGGGAGCGGGTAGGTCCAAGGGTCTCCTCGTAGGACTGCTCCTGGGCACGGCCAAGGGGGCCATCAGCTGGTCCAGGCAGCGGGCGGTCGAGGGGGTCGTTCAGCTCGACTGCCTGCCTCTCTTCCATGGTTACATCCGGTCCAGTGTGTCTCTGGAGATGGAGCACGCGGTGTCCACCGGTACGCTCGCGGCCTTCCCCGAGAGGTGGGCACCGGAGGGACTGGAGTGCATTGTCACCCCCGGCAACCAAATTTTAATTTTATTTTATATGTTTTAAAGTTTAATTTGTTTTAATTGCTGGGTTTGTAGTGTCTCCCTCCCCTTTTATAGGGGGCACTTGTAAAATATATTATTTTAATGCCCCAAAAAAAAAATAAAAAAAAAAAACACAAAAACAAAAAGATTTTAAAAAGGGGCAATTGAAAAATGTTTGGAGTGTCCCCCAGATCGGGGCGCACTTGATCTAACTGTTAATTCTGTCCCCCAAAAGAGTTGTAGAGCTGTTGGCAGCGGTCAAGCACTAGTCATCAATCAGCTGATGGCCGCTATGCTGTGGTACCGCTGGTCACTTTGAGCCCTCCCCCTGCGTTTGTTGCCAAGATACAGAAGAAGCTGGTGGACTTCTTCTGGAACAACAGGAAGCATTGGGTCTCTGCCGCGGTCTTGAGTCTCCCGCTTGGGGAGGGCGGTCAGGCGTTGGTGTGCGTCAGCACCCAGCTCGCGACTCTCCGTCTTCAGACCCTGCAGAGATACCTTTACATTGAGCCCCCTCCTAGGTGGTGTGCGCTGGTGACATATTTCTTCCACCAGCACTACAGCCTCAACTACGACATGCAGCTCCTGTTTGTGAGCTTGGGGGGCGTCAGGACCGCCGTCCAGGGGCTGCCTGTCTTTTACCAGGAACTCATCAGGGTCTGGAACAAAGTCACCACCAAGCGCAGCTCTCCACCGGCTGGAGTGGCGGCTGTCCTGCAGGAGCCGCTGCTCGGGAATCCGTACCTCCACGACCGAGGTTTTAGGTGGCAGTCGGACGAGAGGGCTGTGGCTGGTGAGGTGACCAGGGTCAGGGACCTGCTCGATGGCGGAGGAGCGGGCTGGATGGCGCCAGACATGTTGGCACTGCGCCTAAATTCGGCCGACGCCCGCTGCGTGGCCGATGCCATCGATTCGCTAAAAACAGCTCTGGGCCCTGACTCCGTTAGGTGTGTCGAGGAGGCTCAAGCACGTGCGGAGATCCCGTCCGAACTGACCCCCATCCGGACGGAATTCCTCATCGGCGCCAAACCCCGGAACCTCCCTCGGGAGCCGGCGCCTCACAACTTGAGCCGCCTCGGGGAAATCCCCTCCGTGCCTTTCAGTTCTGCGCGGAGGGATTTCCTGTACGGGCTGCTCCTGCACACTCTCCACCTTGCCATCATCGTCTGCCATCCGGACACGCCATGGCGTATCATCATGCCGCCCGGAGAAGGTGGGGGTCCCTGATGGAGTGCACTCTACGCGGGAGTCCTCCCAGTATTTATCGGGAACTTGGCCTGGAGGGTGGTGCGTGGAGCAGTCCCGTGCAATAAAATTTTAAGCCGGTTCACGGGTTCCCAGACCGCCTGCAATTTCTGCGGTCTGGAAGAGTCCGTGTTCCATGTTTTTATTGAATGTACGAGGTTGCAGCCCCTGTTCCAATATTTAAAGGGGCTGCTCCGCAAATTCTGGCTGCACTTCAGTCCCACACTCCTGATCTTTGGGCACCCTGTGCGGAGGGGAGCGGTAAGGTTCGAAGGCCTCCTCGTAGGACTGCTCCTGGGCACGGCCAAGGGGGCCATCAGCCGGTCCAGGCAGCGGACGGTCGAGGGGGTCGTTCAGCCTGACTGCCTGCCTCTCTTCCGCGGCTACATCCGGGCCAGGGTGTCCTTAGAGATGGAGCACGCAGTGTCCACCGGTATGCTCGCGGCTTTCCGCGAGAGGTGGGCACCGGAGGGACTGGAGTGCATCATCACCCCCAGCAACCAAATTTTAATTTGATTTTATATGCTTTAAAGTTTAATTTGTTTTAATTGCCGGTTTTAGTGTCCCCCCTCCCCTTTTATAGAGGGCACTTGTAAAAAATTATGATTTTAGTGGCCAAAAAAAAATTACAAAAAAATACAAAACTCCCCCCCAAAAAACACAAGAAAGGGCCTTGAAAAATGTTTGGAGTGTCCTCCAGATCGGGGGGGCACTTGATTTAATGTTTATTTTTGTCCCCAAAAACAGTAGGAGAGCTGTTGGCATGGGTCAAGCACTAGTCATCAACCAGCTGGTGGCCGCTATGCTGTGGTACCAGCTGGTCACTTTGACCCCTCCCCCTGCGTTTGTCGCCAAGATACAGAAGAAGCTGGTGGACTTCTTCTGGAACAACAGGAAGCACTGGGTCTCTGCTGTGGTTCTGAGTCTCCCGCTTAGGGAGGTCAGTCAGGCGTTGGTGTGCGTCAGCACCCAGCTAGCAACTTTCCATCTTCAGACCCTGCAGAGATACCTGTACGTCGAGATCCTCCTAGATGGTGTGCGCTGGTGACATATTTATTCCGCCAGCAGTACTGCTTCAATTATAAGAACATAAGATCATAAGAAATAGGAGCAGGAGTAGGCCATTCTGCCCCTTGAGCCTGCTCCGCCATTCAATAAGATTATGGCTGATCCGATCATGGACTCAGTTCCACTTCCCCGCCCGCTCCCCATAACCCCTTATTCCCTTATCGTTTAAGAAACTGTCTATTTCTGTCTTAAATTTATTCAATGTCCCAACTTCAACAGCTCTCTGAGGCAGCGAATTCCACAGATTTACAACCCTCTGAGAGAAGAAATTTCTCCTCATAGAAACATAGAAAATAGGTGCACGAGTAGGCCATTCGGCCCTTCGAGCCTGCACTGCCATTCAAAAATATCATGGCTGATTATTCCTTCAGTACCCCTTTCTGCTTTCTCTCCATACCCCTTGATCCCCTTAACCGTAAGAGCCATATCTAACTCCCTCTTGAATATATCCAATGAACTGGCATCAACAACTCTCTGCGGCAGGGAATTCCACAGGTCAACAACTCTCTGAGTGAAGAAGTTTCTCCTCATCTCGGTCCTAAATGGCCTACCCCTTATCCTAAGACTATGTCCCCTGGTTCTGGACTTCTGGTTCTAACCTGTTCAGTCCCGTCAGAATCTTATATGTTTCTATGAGATTCCCTCTCATCCTTCTAAACGCCAGTGAATAAAGGCCCAGTTGATCCAGCCTCTCCTCATATGACAGCCCAGCCATCCCTGGAATCAATCTGGTGAACTTTTGCTGCACTCCCTCAATAGCAAGAACGTCCTTCCCCAGACTAAGAGACCAAAACTGTACACAATATTCCAGGTGAGGCCTCACCAAGGCCCTGTACAACTGCAGTAAGACTTCCCTGCTCCTATACTCAAATCCCATAGCTATGAAGGCCAACTTACCATTGGCCTTCTTTACCGCCTGTTGTACCTGCGTGCCCACTTTTAGTGACTGATGAACCATGACACTCAGGTCTCGTTGCACATCCCCTTTTTCTAGTCTGCTGCCATTCAGATAATATTCTGCCTTCGTGTTTTTGCCCCCAAAATGGATAACCTCACATTTATCCACATTATACTGCATCTGCCATGTATTTGCCCATTCACCTAATCTGTCCAAGTCACCCTGCAGCCTCTTAGCATCCTCCTCACAGCTCACACCGCCACCCAGTTTAGTGTCATCCGCAAACTTGGAGAATGATGCTCTATTCTTTCATCTAAATCATTAATGTATATTGAAAGAGCTGGGGTCCCAGCACTGAGCCCTGTGGCACTCCACTAGTCACTGTCTGCCATTCTGAAAAGGACCCGTTTATCCCGACTCTCTGCTTCCTGTCTGCCAACCAGTTCTCTATCCACGTCAGTATATTACCCCCAATACCATGCGCTTTGATGTTGTACACCAATCTCTTGTGCGGGACCTTGTCAAAAGCCTTTTGAAAGTCCAAATACACCACATCCACTGGTTCTCCCTTGTCCACTCTACTAGTTACATCCTCAAAAAATTCCAGAAGATTCAGAACAAGCATGATTTCCCTTTCATAAATCCATGCTGACTCGGTCTGATCCAGTCACTGCTTTACAAATGCCCTGCTATTTCATCCTTAATGATTGATTTCAACATTTTCCCCACTACTGATGTCAGGCTAACCGGTCTATAATTAGCCGCTTACTCTCTCCCTCCTTTTTTTAAAAAGTGGTGTTACATTAGCTACCCTCCAGTCTATCGGAACTGATCCAGAGTTGATAGATTATTGGAAAATGATCACCAATGCATCCACTATTTCTAGGGCCACTTCCTTAAGTACTCTGGGATGCAGACTATCAGGACCCAGGGATTTATCGGCCTTTAATCCCATCAATTTCCATAACACAATTTCCCGCCTAATAAGGATATCTTACAGTTCCTCTTTCTCACTAGACCCACTGTCCCCCAGTATACTCGGAAGGTTATTTGTATCTTCCTTTGTGAAGACAGAACCGAAGTATTGGTTCAATTGGTCTGCCATTTCTTTGTCTCCATTATAAATTCACCTGAATCCAACTGCAAGGGACCTACGTTTGTCTTTACTAATCTTTTTCTCTTCACATATTTATAGAAGCTTTTGCAGTCAGTTTTTATGTTCCCTGCAAGCTTCCTCTCGTACTCTATTTTCCCCTTCTTAATTAAACCCTTAGTCCTCCTCTGTTGAATTCTAAATTTCTCCCAGTCCTCAGGTTTGTTGCTTTTTCTATTTATATGCCTCTTCCTAGGTTTTAAAACTATCCTTAATTTCCCTTGTTAGCCATGGTTGAGCCACCTTCCCTGTTTTATTTTTACTCCAGACAGGGATGTACAATTGCTGAAGTTCATCCATGTGATCTTTAAATGTTTGCCATTGCTTATCCACCGTCGACCCTTTAAGTATCCTCTGCCAGTCTATTCTTGCCAATTCACACCTCATACTGTCGAAGTTACCTTTCCTTAAGTTCAGGACCCTAGTTTCCGAATTAACTTTGTCACTCTCCATCTTAATAAGAATTCTACCATATTATGGTCACTTTTCCCTGAGTCCCTTCTCATTACACATCACCCAGTCTAGGATGGACTCAGCTCCCTGATTGGTTCCTCGACATATTGGTCTAGAAAACCATCCCTAATACACTCCAGGAAATCCTCCTCCACCGCATTGCTACCAGTTAGGTTAGCCCAATCGATATGTAGATTAATCTCTGTTTTAAATGGACGGCCCCTTATTCTAAGATCATGCCCTCTAGTTCTAGTCTCCCCCATCAGTGGAAACATCCTTTCTGCATCCACCTTGTCAAGCCCCCTCATAATCTTATACGTTTCGATAAGATCAACTCTCAATTTTCTGAATTCCAATGAATAGAGGCCCAACCTACTCAACCTTTCCTCAAACCCCTCATCCCCGGAATCAACCTAGTGAACCTTCTCTGAACTGCCTCCAAAGCAAGTATATCCTTTCGTAAATATGGAAACCAAAACTGCACACAGTATTCCAGGTGTGGCCTCACCAATATCTTATATAGCTGTAGCAAGACGACCCTGCTTTTATACTCCATTCCCTTTGCAATAAAGGCCAAGATACCATTGGCCTTCCTGATCACCTGCTGTATCCTTTTGTGTTTCATGCACAAGTGTCCCCAGGTCCCGCTGTACTGCAGCACTTTGCAATCTTTCTTCATTTAAATAATATCTTGCTCTTTGATTTTTTTCTGCCAAAGTGCATGACCTCACACTTTCCAACATTATACTCCATCTGCCAAATTTTTGCCCACTCACTTAGCCTGTATATGTCCTTTTGCAGATTTTTTGTGTCCTCCTCACACATTGCTTTTCCTCCCATCTTTGTATCATCAGCAAACTTGGCTATGTTACATTCAGTCCCTTCTTCCAAGTCCTTAATGTAGATTGTAAATAGTTGGAGTCCCAGCACTGATCCCTGCAGCACCCCACTAGTTACTGGTTGTCAACCATAGAATGAACAACTTATTCCAACTCTCTGTTCTCTGTTAGTTAGCCGATCCTCTAACCACGCTAATATATTACCCCCAACCCCGTGAACTTTTATCTTGTGCAGTAACCTTTTATGTGGCACCTTGTCAAATGCCTTCTGGAAGTCCAAATACACCACGTCCACTGGTTCCCCTTTATCCACCCTGTTCGTTACATCCTCAAAGAACTCCAACAAATTTGTCAAACATGACTTCCCCTTCATAAATCCATGCTGACTCTGCCTGACCGAATTTTGCGTATCCAAATGTTCTGCTACTGCTTCTTTAATAATGGACTCCGACATCTTCCCAACCACAGATGTTAGGCTAACTGGTCTATAGTTTCCTGCTTTTTGTCTGCCTCCTTTTTTAAATAGGGGCTTTACATTTGCAGTTTTCCACTTATGACAGGCAGCTCCTGTTTGTGAGCCTGGGGGGGTGGGGGGGGCAGGACCGCCATATGGGGGCTGCCTGTCTTTTATCAGAAACTCATCAGGGTCTGGAACAGAGTCACCACCAATCGCAGTTCTCCCCCATCTGGAGTGGCGGCTGTCCTGCAGGAGCTGCTGCTCAGGAATCCGTACCTCCACGACCGAGGTTTTAGGTGGCAGTCGGACGAGAGGGCTGTGGCTGGCGAGGTGACCAGGGGTCAAGGACCTGCTCGATGGCGGAGGAGCGGGCTGGATGGCGCCAGACCTGCTGGCACGGCGCCTAAACTGGGCTGATGTCCGGCACGCGGCCAATGCCATCGAGTCGCTAAAAACAGCTCTGGGCCCTGACTCCGTTCGGTATATCAAGGAGGCTCAAGCACATGGGGCGATCCCGTCCGAACTGATTCCCTTCCGGATGGAATTCCTCATCGGCGCCAAGCCCCGAAACCTCCCTCGGGAGCCGGCGCCTCACAACTTGAGCCTCTTCGGGGAAATCCCCTCCGTGCCTTTCAGTTCTGCGCGGAGGGGTTTCCTGTACGGGCTGCTCCTGCACACTCTCCACATTGCCATCCTCGCCTGCCGTCCGGACACGCCATGGCCCACTGTCTTGCCGTCCGGAGGTGGCAGGTGTCCCCAATGGAGTGCTCTCTATGAGAGTCCTCCCCTTATTTATTGGGGACTTGGCCTGGAGGGTATTGCATGGAGCAATCCCGTGTAATAAGTTTTTAAGTTGATTCACGGACTCCCAGGCCGCCTGCAATTTCTGCGGTCTGGAGTAGTCCGTGTTCCACGTGTATGTTCACTGTGTGAGGTTGAAGCCCCTCTTTCAATATTTGAAGGGGCTGCTCCTCAAATTCTGGTTGCATTTCAGTCCCACGCTCCTACTAAGAACATAAGAAATCTTTGGGCATCCTGTGCGGAGGGGAGTGGACAGGTCAGAAGGCCTCCTCGTAGGACTGCTGCTGGGCACGGCCAAGGAGGCCATTAGCTAGTCCAGGCAGTGGGCGGTCGAGGGGGTCGTTCAGCATGATTGCCTGCCTCTCTTCCGCAGTTACATCTGAGTCAGGATGTCCCTGGAGATGGAGCACGCTGTGTCCACCGCTACGCTCGCGGCCTTCCGCGAGAGGTGGGCACCGGAGGGACTGGAGTGCATCATCACGCCCGGCAATCAAATTTTAATTTGACCGTTTTAAGTTTAAAGTTAAATTTGTTCAAATTGTCGGTTTTATTGCCCCTTTGATTTATGTTTTGATTTACAGATTTACAGGTGCAACAAAATAGTTGTAGAGCTGTTGAGTTGTGAGTGGCTTAGCCAGTCACGTGATGTTCACAAGACTCAATAAAACCCCAGCTAGTTGGGTTCAGGGGATCCACGATGAGGCAGGTGGTTGTGAGCCTGGTGGATGAATTGGTAATGCGTAGAATGTTTGTTAAACCTTTTGCTAATAAACCAACTAATTCTTAATAGCAATGTGTTGCTATGAATTCTTAAGCAAAGAACCCATGAAGCAAATATGTTACAGAGGGGGGAATCAGAAACTGTGGGACTGTGATTTGCCGACCAGCACTCCCGGTGAGGGTCCTCCTCACAGCTCCGCCCTTTGGTTCGTCCATCAGTCTGCCTGATTCAATAGCGTGAGAGCCTTTCACATTTAGCACAGGTTGTCATAGTGATGGCAGCAGTCACCTCCATGCCTTTAGTTACTGGATCAATAAGGCCAATAAGGTACTATAGCGGGTTCGATTCACAGAGAGACTAGATGCAGTGTAGTTCACAAGAATGTATTGCTGCCGTTAATTAAACCCAAGTTGGACTGTGGTCATCAGAGAAAAGGTACAAACCGGAGTAACAAAGATAATTCCGGTTATCAGAGATTGGAGTTAGGAAGTAAAGTGCACTTGCTTCAAGAAAAACACTTCAAGGCGACAATTGTGTATGTAGGCACCTTGTAAATGACTCCACGAGGCAGGGTATGGTACTTAAACTGTGAAGACTATAGTCCTTTATTGCAGCTCCTAGAGTGAGGACACCAAGAGGTGAGCTCCCTTTTATACTGGGTTACCTGCAGTGTGCAGGTGACCCTTAGGTCTCCAGCAGCAGCACCCTCTGGTGTACAGGTATGGTGTGTACAGGGTGAAGGTACATTCAGTGTTACAGTACATCATAACATTACATCATAACATTGTAGGCATGCATACATAACAACACTCCCTCCTAAGCATTTTTCAAGTCCTTATTGCCATGACCTGGGGAGGTGATCAGTAGTGGGTTGTGAGAGGTTGTGGTGAGGGTTGTGTGAGTGCCAGGTGTGATCCATGTGTTTGAGGCTGGCCTCATACATTTCCCCCCCCCACCCCGCCCTTCACACACAGACCATGTGGGTATTACTGTTGTGGAATCCCTCAATGGGGGAGCCAGTGCAGTGGATACGGTACATACTCTGTAGAGTGGGTAAGTGTGTGGTGGTGGGCAGGGCCACAGGGCGGTGTGGGCTCCTTGTCCTCCATTGGTGATGAAAGTCTGGTCATCCCAGGGTCCGCCAGGAAAGCTGGAGGATACTGGCCTCTCGCTCCTGGTATTGGCCCTGGTGGCCAGGGGTGTCGGGCCAGTCTGGGGCAGGTTGCCAGTGGTGGTGACTGTGCTGCCCATTGACCACTGTCCCTGCAGTGGGTCTGCTCCCACTGGGTGTGTGTGAGCCCTTCCTGGGGCATCACATTTGTCCCAAAAGTCCAGGCTACATGGTCTGGTTGCCCGCTGGACCTGGGAGTCTCCCATGGAAGGATTCCTCTGGCATTTACATTGTCCCTGTAGAACCCGGTGTCCTTTAACAGTCTATTCCGTGCATACATGACACATTGGCTCCAATCATATTTAGTCGAGTCTACACTGTTATCTCTTTACATTGTTACTTACAGCATTTACATCACTTTCTTGTAACTCGGTCTCTCCATACATGGTTACATTTGTCATTTTAAAATTCCTATCATCATCATTACTGTAAAGTCCTGTCCCCTCAGTACAGATTCACACGAGGCATGTAGTGAAGTCAAGGTCACTCTGTACCTGCACCTTTATTTCACAGCTCTGGAATGCTGCATTTGCCTGAGACCTGTCCTTATATACCTGTCTCCTGCAAGTGCCCCCCTGGTGGTAAGGTATGCTAGTGGTTACAGGTCATATCTTATTACAGTCATGTATAGCATGTTAGGATACAGTTATATATAATAATGTAAGATACATGACATCTAGGCATCACAAACTAGTTTTTAACCTTGCTTACACAGGCATTCATTTCATTTTTCTCATCAGTTACTCCGGCATCACAATTCCACGTTACATTACCATACCTGCATTCGCTAACTGCATTTTTAACTTTAAAGTCCTTGTCATCCTTAGATTGAAACTGTCCCTTTAAATTATTTAGGTTACCGGTCTCCTTTAAGGGGGCCTTCCAATCCGGTTCGCCGTTCGGTGCCACGTGTCGCTCCTCCAACACTGTCCCTCATGGTCTGGTTGCAGCCATTTTGATTTTAGGTTCTTCGCCTCGTGGTGCGGCCGCCATCTTCTGGCTCTCCTCCAGGTAGGCTGTGGTGATCTTTTCCTTCTCGGGTTCAGCCACAGACATCGGGAATCCACTTTTTTCAGTGATATTCTTCCCTTGGAGTTCTGCCACAGCCCGGAAGGTGAAGTCTGGACGTTCGGTTTTGGTGATCTCGCTACGGTGTTGTAACGTGGTCGCCGCACAGTCGAGCTGGACGGTAGGATCTCTGGATGCAGCGATGGATCCAAGTTCGGGACTGCATGGGATGTGGATTGCTGGAGCCCGGAGGCCGTCATCACTTCAACGGACTTGGGTCTGCTTCATCCAACTTCTTCCCAGCAGCGTGGGACCATCGCCGGCAACGATCCACAGGGGGAGTTTGTTCATCACGCCGCCCTGGGAGACCTGGACATCTACGCTGCCAACAATTGGGATTTTACCTTTGGTGTAGGTGAGCAGCTTCACTTGGACAGGAGACAGTTTTGGACGTTTGGCGGGATTGATCCAAAGTTTTTCAAAGGTCGTTTGGCTCATCAAAGACTGGCTCGCCCCTGTGTCGATCTCCGTTGATGTCTACTTCCATCTTCCACGAGGAACTTTCGGTGGAGCAGGTATAAATTCCAAACTCTTCTTCCAGGGGTTGAGCAGCTTCGTCTTCATCGGTGTCGCAGCCCGGGTGAACTCTTCAGCGACGTGGTGAGTAAAGCTTTTTCTGCACATTCTCTGAAGGTGCCCTTTCTCTGTGCAGCCTTTGCAGGTATAGTCTTTGTAGCAGCACTGGTGGGTCTTGTGGTTTCCTCCACAGCGCCAGCACGGGGCTAGCCGGTTGGCTCCGTCTGGCGGACTCAGGCGTGCGGGACTCGGGGGCAGCCTTTCTGCCTTTAAAAGTAGCCATTCGGTTCATTGCGCTCGTCGGTTTAGAGCCCTGGGTGTGGCTCAATATTCACCTGGAGTCGGCGACTAAAATCATGTCGGCCTGACTCACTTTAATTGCCTTCTGCAGGGTGACTGTGATGTCCGCTGTTATATATGTAAACTTGTATTTACTCTGTGCAGCTGTAAAAAGCTGGGTTCCCAGCACTGAGCCCTGCGGCACCCTACTAGTCACTGCCTGCCATTCTGAAAAGGACCCATTTATCCCGACTCTCTGCTTCCTATCTGCCAACCAGTTCTCTATCCACGTCAATACATTACCCCCAATACCATGTGCTTTAATTTTGCACACCAATCTCTTGTGTGGGACTTGGTCAAAAGGCTTTTGAAAGTCCAAATACACCACATCCACTGGTTCTCCCTTGTCCACTCTACTGGTTACATCCTCAAAAAAATGATAAAATTGATTCTGTATATATATAAATGGTAAAAGTGTAGATTATACAGAAAGGCTGCAGTGTTAAGAGACAAACTGGATGACTTCCCCAAATTCATGTCAGCAGAGCTTTGAAACTCAGTGTTATATATGTGGACTTGTATTTAATCTGTACAGCCACCAGAGGGCTCATCCCCTGGAGTCCCAAGGGATCCCATAATCCCTTGGGAGCACAGGCATTTAAGGAGGCTTCAGAGATTGGAGAGACACTCCGGAGACCTGCAATAAAAGACTAAGGTCACACTTTACTTTGAGCTCACAGTGTTCAGTCTGACTCTTTCTCCATACATAAAAACTGGCGATGAGATACAGATAGCGAACCCAAAGATGCAGAGAACAGTAGGCATCCTGGAGAAATTCTAGGAGGGAGATGATTGGGAAACTTTTGTGGAGCGACTCGACCAATACTTCCTGGCCAACGAGCTAGATGGGGAAGAGAATGCTGCCAAACGAAGTGTGACCTTCCTCACCGTCTGTGGGTCACCAACGTATGGCCTCATGAAGAATCTGCTCATTCTAACGAAACCCACGGAAAAATCGTATAACGATTTGTGCACACTGGTCCGAGAGCATTTTAACCCGAAGGAAAGCATTCTGATGGCGAGGTACCGGTTCTACACCTACAAAAGGTCTGAAGGCCAGGAAGTGGCGAATTATGTCGCCGAGCTAAGACGCCTTGCAGGACATTGTGAATTTGAAGGACATTTGGAGCACATGCTCAGAGACTTTTTCGTACTTGGCATTGGCCACAAAACCATACTTTGCAAACTTTTAACTGTAGAGATCCCAACCTTGAGTCAGGCCATAGCGATAGCCCAGGCGTTCATTGCCACCAGTGAGCATACGAAGCAAATCTCTCAGCACACAAGTGCTTCTACAAGTACCATGACCAAAGATGATGTTGTTTTTGAATCGTAACGTACAGGGCAGGTCACACATACCTGCAGCTACACGTCCGCAGCTGTCTCTGAGTCCACCATCAAGGATGATGAATGCAAGACCATTAACACCTTGTTGACGCTGCGGGGGTGATCATCGTTTTCATTCATGCCGATTCAAAGAGTACGTTTGTAAGGGCTGTGGAACAATGGGACACCACCAACAAGTGTGCAGGCGAGCTGCAAAACCTGTTAAACCTGCAAACCATCATGTTGCAGAGGAGGACAGATCCACGGAGGATCACAATGAACCAGAGCCTCGGATCGAGGAAGCAGAGGTACATGGGATGCACACATTCACCATGAATTGTCCCCCGATAATGCTGAATGTTGAACTAAATGCACTCCCAGTGTCAATGGAGCTGGACACGGATGCGAGTCAGTCCATCATGGGCAAAAAGACTTTCAAAAGGTTGTGGTGCAACAAGGCCTCAAGGCCAGTCTTAACTCCAGTTCGCACGAAACTAAGAACTTACACGAAACACCTAATTCCTGTAATCGGCAGTGTTACCGTAAAGGTCTCCTACGATGGAGCGGTGCACAAGCTACCACTCTGGGTGGTACCGGGCGATGGTCCCATGCTGCTCAGCAGGAGCTGGCTGGGAAAGATACGCTGGAACTGGGACGATGTCCGAGCGCTATCGTCTGCTGACGACACTTCGTGTGCCCAGGTCTTAAACAAATTTTCTTCGCTGTTCGAACCAGGCATCGGGAAATTCCAAGGAGCAAAAGTACACATCCACCTAATTCTGGGGCACGACCCATCCATCACCAGGTGAGAGCAGTACCGTACATGATGAGAGAAAGGTTAGAGTTCGAGCTAGACCGGCTGCAAAGAGAGGGCATCATTTCCCCGATCGAGTTCAATGAGTGGGCCAGTCCTATCGTCCCAGTCCTCAAGGGAGACGGCACCGTCATAAACTGTGGCGATTTCAAAGTAACTATCAATCATTTCTCCCTGCAGGACCAATACCCACTACCAAAGGCCGATGACCTCTTTGCAATGCTGGCGGGAGGAAAGACGTTCACAAAGCTGGATTTGACTTCAGCCTACATGACGCAGGAACTGGAGGAATCATCGAAGGCCCTCACCTGCATTACCACGCACAAAGGTCTTTTTGTTTATAACAGATGCCTGTTTGGAATCAGATCGGCGGCGGCGATATTCCAGAGAAACGTGGAAAGCTTACTGAAGTCGGTCCCACACACCATGGTCTTCCAGGACGACATCTTCATCACAGGTTGGAACACAGTCGCGCATCTGCAGAACCTGGAGGAGGTTCTTAGTCGACTCAATCGCGTGGGGCTCAGGTTAAAATGCTCGAAGTGCATTTTCCTGGTGCCTGAAGTGGAGTTCCTGGGAAGGAGGATTGCGGCGGACAGCATCAGGCCCACCAACGTGAAGACGGAGGCAATCGAGGCCACAGAACGTGATGGAGCTGCGGTCGTTTCTGGGTCTCCTGAACTACTTTGGTTACTTCTTACCGGGTCTCAGCACCCTGCTAGAGTAACTACATGTCTTACTATGAAAAGGGGACGAATGGGTTTGGGGCAAAAGCCAAGAAAATGCCTTTGTAAAAGCGAGAAAATTGTTATGCTCAGACAAATTGCTTGTGTTGTATGATCCACGTAAGCGTTTTGTATTAGCATGTGATGTGTCGTCATATGGCGTTGGGTGTATATTGCAACAAGCTAATGATTTTGGGAAACTGCAACTGGTTGCTTATGCATCCAGGAGTCTGTCTAAGGCTGAGAGAGTCTACGGCATGGTTGAGAAAGAAACGTTAGCTTGTGGCTATGGGGTAAAGAAAATGCATCAATACCTGTTTGGGCTAAAATTCGAATTGGAAACTGACCATAAGCCACTTATATCCCTGTTCTTTAAGAGTAAAGGGATAAATACCAACGCATCGGCCCGCATCCAGAGATGGGCGCTCATGTTGTCCGCATACAATTACACCATCCGCCACAGGCCAGGCACAGAAAACTGCGCCGATGCTTTCAGTAGGCTGCCATTGCCCACCATGGGGGTGGAAATGGCACAGCCCGCAGATCTGGCCATTGTTATGGAAGCATTTGAGAGTGAGCAATCACCCACCACTGCCCAGCAGATCAAAACCTGGACAAGCCAGGACCCCTTATTATCTCTAGTCAAAAGCTGTGTGCTTCATGGGAGCTGGTCCAGTGTCCCAGTGGAAATGCAGGAAGAGATAAAGCTGTTCCAGCGGCGCAAAGATGAAATGTCTATACAGGCAGACTGCCTTCTGTGGGGCAATCGAGTAGTGGTCCCCAAGAAGGGCAGAGATACCTTCATCAATGACCTCCACAGTACCCACCCAGGCATCGTAATGATGAAGCGATAGCCAGATCCCACGTGTGGTGGCCCGGTATCGATGCGGACTTAGAGTCCTGCATTCACAGATGTAATTCATGCTCGCAGTTAAGCAATGTACCCAGGGAGGCGCTGCTAAGTTTATGGTCTTGGCCCTCCAAACCGTGGTCTAGGGTATATGTCGAGTATGCAGGCCCGTTCTTGGATAAAATGTTCCTTGCGGTTGTAAACACGTACTCCAAGTGGATTGAATGAGATAATGTTGGCTAGCACGTCCGCTGCCACTACTGAAAGCCTGTGGGCCATGTTTGCCACACACGGCTTACCCGATGTCCTGGTGAGCGACAACAGGCCATGTTTTACCAGTGCTGAGTTGAAAAAATCCATGACCCGTAACGGGATCAAACATGTCACATCTGCCCCATTTAAACCAACGTCCAATGGTCAGGCAGAGAAAGCAGTGCAAACCATCAAGCAAAGCTTGAAGAGGGTACCTGAAGGCTCACTGCAGACTCGCCTATCCCGAGTCCTGCTTAGCTACTGCATGAGACCCCACTCACTCACTGGGATCCCACCTGCTGAACTGCTCATGAAAAGAGCACTTAAGACAAGGCTCTCGTTAGTTCACCCTGATCTACATGAACAGGTAGAGAGCAGGCGGCTTCAACAAAGTGCATACCATGATAGCGCAAATGTGTCACGCAAGATTGCAATCAATGATCCTGTATTTGTATTAAATTATGAACAAGGTCCCAAGTGGCTTCCCGGCATTGTTGTGGCCAATGAGGGGAGCAGGGTGTTTCGGGTCAAACTTTCAAATGGACTCATTGACCGGAAACACTTGGACCAAATCAAACTCAGATTCATGGACTATCCTGAGCAACCCACCTTGGGCCCTACCTTTTTAGATCCCCCAACATAGACACCAGTGGCAACCGGCACCACGGTTGACCACGAAGCAGAACCCATCATCCACAGCAGCCCTGCAGGGCCCAACAAATGATTCAACAACACCAGCTTTCACACCGAGACAATCAACCAGGGCAAGAAGGGCCCCAGATTGACTCACATTGTAAATAGTTTCACTATTGACTTTTGCAGGGAGTGTTATATATGTAACTTGTATTTACTCTGTACAGCCACCAGAGGGCTCATCCCCTGGAGTCCCAAGGGATCCCATAATCCCTTGGGAGCATAGGTATTTAAAGAGGCTTCACAGGTTGGAGAGGCACTCTGGAGACCTGCAATAAAAGACTAAGTCACACTTTACTTTGAGCTCACAGTGTTCAGTTTGGCTGTTTCTCCATACACAACATGTTGCAGAGAGCAATTTGTGGAGGAGGCACTCGTGGCTGATCTTGATAACAAATATGTTCCTTAGTTCTTTGTGAAGGTGGTAGCCAAAGTCACACGGTGCAGCCAATCTTCTTAAATCTGCAACATACTTTGCAATTTCTTGACCTTCGGTCGCCAGTGAATGTAGAGCCGGTGCCTGGCTGTGAGGATGCTCTCTTTGGGTTTCAGTTGCTCTTGTATTAGGGTCACAAGTTCCTCCTGTCTCTTGGTTGTTGTCTTCTCTGGGGCTAGTAAGTCCCTGATGAGGCAATAGATAATGGACCAACAACTACTAAGCAGGATGGCCCTGCGAATGTTCGGTAGTGTAGCCGGTGTGTCCCCATCCAGGTCGTTAGCTATGAAGAAATGTTCCAATCTTTCCATGAAAGCATCCCAATCTTCCCCATCGGTGAATTGGTGAAAGTTGCTGAGATTCGACATGTTGTGCGTGTAGTTCGTGACCTCGTCGGCAGTTATTGTGTATGTGGGCACCTTGTAAATAACTCCACGAAGCAGGGGTATGGTACTTAAACTGCAGTGACTGTAGTCCTTTATTGCAGCGCAAGTCCGGACACTAAGAGGTGAGCTCCCTTTTATACTGGGTTACCTGCAGTGTGCAGGTGACCCTTAGTTCTCCAGCAGCAGCACCCTCTGGTGTATAGGTAAGGTGTGTACGGTGAAGGTACATTCATTGTTACAGACATCATAACATTGCATCATAACATTGTACGCATGCATACATAACAGCGACCGAACTGAAGTTTTCAGAGTTATGAGGGGGCATTTATGAATCTTATCCAGCTGACTTGATCACCTTTAAAATGTGATTTTGTTGCACACAATTAAAAAGCCTTCCTGTATCTTTAGTGCAGGTTGCATGCTAGATATCAGTGTGCCTCCTGCCTCTGTATAACATGGCGGGACCCATTCTGAGGGGGAGCGGCGGGCGGGCGGGGGGGTAATCAATAACCTGCTTTGGATAAATGCCAAGAGAGCTGCTTGGGTATCTGAGACAATTCCGAATCGCTTCACGTAACAGAGAAAGGGCTACATCTTTATCACTGTGACACTGAGCACCATTCGGGAGATAATCCTGTGGTTCGGCAGGGAACGATGCAGCTCCGGTCATGTTGCTCTTTCACGCATGAGTGGATACAAGCTCCTGCTGACCTTTCCGTCGGCTCTCGATAGATCTGTCTCTAAGGTACTACTGAATTATCACGGTTGAAATTAAACCTAATTGTAACACATTGAGCTGGTGAGTCTCAGAGCGCCAATTGTTAACTTGGATATTACTCTCGGTATGTCTTTTTGATTAGACCAGATGCTTCTTTATGTTTGGTTAAGTTATCATCATCATCACAGGCAGTCCCTCAATATCGAGGAAGACTTGCTTCTAAAAGTGAGTTCTCAGGTAACTGAACAGTCCAATACGGGAATTACAGTCTCTGTCACAGGTGGGACAGACAGTGGTTGAAGGAAAGGGTGCCTGCGCCTGGTTTCTGCATGCTCTCGGCGACAAGACTCGAGGTGCTCAGTGCCCTCCCGGATGCTCTTCCTCCACTTAGGGCGGTCTTGGGCCAGGGATTCCGAGGTGTCGGTGGGGATGTTGCACTTTATCAGGGAGGCTTTGAGGGTGTCCTTGAAACATTTCATCTGCCCACCTGGGGCTCGCTTGCCGTGTAGGAGTTCTGAGTAGAGCGCTTGCTGAGGGAGTCTCGCCTCGGGCATGCGGACGATGTGGCCCGCCCAGGCAGAGCTGGTCGAGTGTGGTCAGTGCTTCAATGCTGGGGATGTTGTCCTGAGCGAGAACACTGACGTTGCTGCATCTGTCCTCCCAGGGGATTTGCAGGATCTTGCGGAGGCAGCGCTGGTGGTATTTCTTGCAAATCCACTGGGAGGATAGACATTAAGTTATATCTCATGGGCAGCACCTCACCAAAAAATAGCCATGAGCCAAACCCTTTGATGAATCCCTATGTCGGAAATATTTTTGAGACTGAAAAATGGTATTTAACTGCACTTTATTAAAAAGTACTTAATTGGCTGTAAAGCGCTTTGGGATGTCCTGAGGTCGTGAATGGGGTTTGTGGTGAGTCGGAGAGGCTTGAGAGGTGCGTCGGAGAGGCCTATAAAAAGGCCCAATGCGTCGCTGAGGCTCGGGAGCTCGTGGTGAGTCCGGGGTCGGCGAGAGGCTTGTGCAGCTACAGGGAGAAGGCAAAAAAGAAGTGGAAAGAAATCGAAAGGTGACGTCACAGCCAAGGGGGTAAGGGATTGGCTGGTGATTGGTAAGTAGTATTTCTTTTACATTCTTTATCAGTAAGTAACCTTTTAACATTGTTGTTGCCCAATTAAGTTAATCTAGGGGTTAAGTCATGGCAGGAGAGCTCAGACACGTGTTCTGCTCCTCCTGTACTATGTGGGAACTCAGGGACGCTTCCGGTGTCTCTGACGACTACGTGTGCGCGAAGTGCATCTGCCTCCAGCTTCTGACGGACCGCATTGCGGCACTGCAGCTACGGGTGGGTGAAATCTGGAGCATCCACGATGCTGAGAATGACGTGAGTAGCACGTTTAGCAAGTTAGTCACACCGCAGGTAAAGGGTACAAAGCCAGATAGGGAATGGGCGACCAACAGGAAGAGCAGTGCAAGGAAGATAGCGCAGGTATCCCCTGCGGTCATCTCCCTGAAAAACAGATACACTGCTTTGGGTACTGTTGAGGGGAATGACTCATCAGGGGAGAGCAGCAGCAGCCAAGTTCATGGCACCGTGGCTGGCTGTGCTGCACAGGAGGGCAGGAAAAAGAGTGGGAGAGCGATAGTGATAGGGGATTCGATTGTAAGGGGAATAGATAGGCGTTTCTGCGGCCGCAACCGAGACTCCAGGATGGTATGTTGCCTCCCTGGTGCAAGAGTCAAGGATGTCTCGGAGCAGGTGCAGGACATTCTGAAAAGGGAGGATGAAGAGCCAGTTGTCGTGGTGCATATAGGTACCAACGATATAGGTAAAAAACGGGATAAGGTCCTACGAGACGAATTTAGGGAGCTAGGAGCTAAATTAAAAGGAGGACCTCAAAATTAATAATCTCAGGATTGCTACCAGTGTCACGTGCTAGTCAGAGTAGGAATCGCAGGATAGCTCAGATGAATGCGAGGCTTGAGGAGTGGTGCAGCAGGAAGGGATTCAAATTCCTGGGGCATTGGAACCGGTTCTGGGGGAGGTGGGACCAGTATAAACTGGGTGGTCTGCACCTGGGCGGGACAGGAACCAATGTCCTCGGGAGAGTGTTTGCTAATGCTGTTGGGGAGGAGTTAAACTAATATGGCAGGGAACCTATGCAGGGAGGCAGAAGGAAATAAAATGAAGACAGAGGCAAACGATAGAAAAGAGAATAGTAAAAGTGGAGGACAGAGAAACCCAAGACTAAAAACAAAAAGGGCCACATTACAGCAAAATTCTAAAGGGGCAAAGTGTGTTAAAAAGACAAGCCTGAAGGCTCCGTGCCTCAATGCGAGGAGTATTCGGAATAAGGTGGACGACAGCAGATAGCGGTTAATGGATATGATGTAATTGGCATCACGGAGACATGGCTCCAGCGTGACCAAGGCTGGGAACTCAACATCCAGGGGTATTCAACAATTAGGAAGGATAGACAGAAAGGAAAAGGTGGTGTTGCTGGTTAAAGAGGAAATTAATGCAATAGTAAGGAAAGACATTGGCTTGAATGATGTGGAATCGGTATGGGTGGAGCTACGGAATATCAAAGGGCAGAAAATGCTGGTGGGAGTTGTGTACAGACCACCAAACAGTAGTAGTGAGGTTGGGGACAGCATCAAACAACAAATAAGGGATGTGTGCAATAAAGGTACAGCAGTTATCATGGGCGACTTTAATTTATATATAGATTGGGCTAACCAAACTAGTAGCAATGCGATGGAGGAGGATTTCCTGGAGTGTATTAGGGATGGTTTTCTTGACCAATGTATTGAGGAACCAACTAGAGAGCTGGCCATCCTAGACTGGGTGATGTGTAATGAGAAGGGACTAATTAGCAATTTTGTTGTGCGAGGCCCCTTGGGGAAGAGTGACCATAATATGGTAGAATTCTTTATTAAGATGGAGAGTGACACAGTTAATTCAGAAACTAGGGTCCTGAACTTAAGGAAAGCTAACTTCGATGGTATGAGGCGTGAATTGGCTAGAATAGACTGGCAAATGATATTTAAAGGGTTGACGGTGGATAGGCAATGGCAAACATTTACAGATCACATGGATGAACTTCAACAGTTGTACATCCCTGTCTGGAGTAAAAATAAAACAGGGAAGATGGCTCAACCGTGGCTAACAAGGGAAATTAAGGATAGTGTTAAAGCCAAGGAAAAGGAATATAAATTGGCCAGAAAAAGCAGGAAACCTGAGGACTGGGAGAAATTTAGAATTCAGCAGAGAAGGACTAAGGGTTTAATTAGGAGGGGGGAAATCGAGTACGAGAGGAAGCTTGCAGGGAACATAAAAACTGACTGCAAAAGCTTCTATAGATATGTGAAGAGAAAAAGATTAGTGAAGGCAAACATAGGACCCTTGCAGTCGGACTCAAGTGAATTTATAATGGGGAACAAAGAAATGGCAGACCAATTGAACAAATACTTTGGTTCTGTCTTCACGAAGGAAGACACAAATAACCTTCCGGATGTACTAGGGGACTGAGGGTCTAGTGAGAAGGAGGAAATGAAGGATATCCTTATTAGGCGGGAAATTGTGTTGGGGAAATTGATGGGATTGAAGGCCGATAAATCCCCAGGGCCTAATTATCTGCATCCCAAAGTACTTAAGGAAGTGGCCCGAGAAATAGTGGATTCATTGGTGATCATTTTCCAACAGTCTATCGACTCTGGATCAGTTCCTATGAACTGGAGGGTAGCTAATGTAACACCACTTTTTAAAAAAAGGAGGGAGAGAGAAAACAGATAATTATAGACCGGTTAGTCTGACATCAGTCGTGGGGAAAATGTTGGAATCAATTATTAAGGATGAAATAGCAGCGCATTTGGAAAGCAGTGACAGGATCGGTCCAAGTAAGCATGGATTTATGAAAGGGAAATCATGCTTGACAAATCTTCTGGAATTTTTTGAGGGTGTAACTAGTAGAGTGAACAAGGGAGAACCAGTGGGTGTGGTGTATTTGGACTTTCAAAAGGCCTTTGACAAGGTCCCACATAAGAGATTGGTGTGCAAAATCAAAACACATGGTATTGGGGGTAATGTACTGGCGTGGATAGAGAATTGGTTGGCAGACAGGAAGCAGAGAGTCGGGATAAATGGGTCCTTTTCGGAATGGGAGGCAGTGACTGGTGGAGTGCCGCAGGGCTCAGTGCTCGGACCCCAGCTCTTTACAATATATATTAATGATTTAGATGATGGAATTGAGTGTAATATCTCCAAGTTTGCAGATGACACTAAACTGGGTGGCGGTGTGAGCTGTGAGGAAGATGCTAAGAGGCTGCAGGGTGATTTGGACAGGTTAGGTGAGTGGGCAAATGCATGGCAGATGCAGTATAATGTGGATAAATGTGAGGTTATCCACTTTGGGGGCAAAAACACGAAGGTAGAATATTATCTGAATAGCGGCAGATTAGGAAAAGGGGATGTGCAACGAGACCTGGGTGTCATGGTTCATCAGTCATTGAAAGTTGGCATGCGGGTACAGCAGGTGGTGAAGGCGGCAAATGGTATGTTGGCCTTCATAGCTATGGGATTTGAGTATAGGAGCAGGGAGGTCTTACTGCAGTTGTACAGGGCCTTGGTGAGGCCTCATCTGGAATATTGTGTTCAGTTTTGGTCTCCTAATCTGAGGAAGACGTTCTTGCTATTGAGGGGGTGCAGCGAAGGTTCACCAGACTGATTCCCGGGATGGCTGGACTGACATATGAGGAGAGACTGGATCAACTGGGCCTTTATACACTGGAGTTTAGAAGGATGAGAGGGGATCTCACAGAAACAAATAAGATTCTGACGGGACGCGACAGGTTAGATGCGGGAAGAATGTTCCCGATGTTGGGGAAGTCCAGAACCAGGGGACACAGTCTTAGGATAAGGGGTAGGCCATTTAGGACTGAGATGAGGAGAAACTTCTTCACTCAGAGAGTTGTTAACCTGTGGAATTCTCTGCCACAGAGAGTTGTTGATGCCAGTTCATTGGATATATTCAAGAGGGAGTTAGATATGGCCCTTACGGCTAAGGGGATGAAGGGGTATGGAGAGAAAGCAGGAAAGGGGTACTGAGGTGAATGATCAGCCTTGATCTGATTGAATGGTGGTGCAGGCTCGAAGGGAAATGATTTACAGTAAATCTGTACAGAATCGATGACTAATTGCAGGCCATGCCCACTTCTTTCAACCATGTGATTTATGCAGATCAATCCTAAAAAACATCACAGCAGACATGTGTGGGATTTCCCTTCACCTTCGCCTACTCCTGCACCTATTTTCTATGTTTCTATAAAGGCAAGTTCTTTCTTTCATATATTCCAAAGGTCCGTGTTTTATGCAATCAGCTTTTCCACGAAGTACCCACATTGTGTGCATTCCACAATGTCAGCTGTGGCTCAGTGGGTAGCACAGTCGCCTGAGTTAGAAGGTTGTGGGTTCAAGTCCCGCTCCAGGGATTTGAGTACATAAATCCAGGCTGACACTCCAGTGCAGTGCTGAGGGAGTGCTGCACTGTCGGAGATGCTGTCTTTTGAATGAGGCATCAAACCGAGGCCCCGTCTGCCCTCTCAGGTGGACGTAAAAGATCTCATGGCACTATTTTGAATAAGAGCAGCGGAGTTATCCTCGGTGCCCTGGCCAATATTTATCCCTTAATCAACATAACAAGAAACAGATTATCTGGGTCATTATCATATTGCTGTTGTGGGAGCTTGCTGTGCGCAAATTGGCTGCCATGTTTCCCACATTACAACAGTGACTACACTCCAAAAGTACTTTATTGGCTATAATGCGCTTTGAGACGTCCGGTGGTCGTGAAAGGCGCTATATAAATGCAAGTCTTTCTTTCTTACTATAAAATCATGATGGAAGTGGTTTTCGGGCTGCCTGCAGAAGATCACGGCTGCTAATGAGCGCAGAGCACAGACTAATTAAAACACGTGTCAGTGTAGAGTTCTGGAGCCGGGAGGAGGCATTGCCGACGGGAGCAATTAGTTCGTGTTTCTATGATCCCCAGCAGCTAAATTGCAAGACCCAGCCTGCGAAACGCGCCCTCTTACATATTGGGTCAGAAAGAAATCTTGTATCTAGTTAAAAACTCCATCTCCTTCTTGCCTTTCACTCCCTCTCCCTATCAGTTTATTTGAGGGAAATCCCTCATGATTCTGTGCTTTTTACTCATTTCATATATTAGTCTACATATTTCTCCCTCCACTTCATTTCCATCATTTGGTGGTCTGTAGTATACTGCTTCCCTTCCTATTCTTTATCTCCATCCATATGGACTCTGTTTCTGTATCTTTGTTAAATATCCTAGAACGCGAGGGGTTATGACAAAGTAAACAGTGATAGATTGTTGCGACAGGTTGCTGCGCGGGTAATTTGAGGGCACTTAATGTAAGGTGGTGACAAAAAAATGAAAGGGAAGGTTAGAAAAAAGATCTTTAGCATGCCGAGTTCACAGGCACAGAACGTTGATGACGCAGACTTCATATGTACTTTTAAACGGGATTTCGTTGTTTGAAAAGGAGGGATATTAAAGAGTGTGGGGAGGAAGCAGAAGAGTGGGATTAGACTGAGTGGCTTGTGCGATGAAAAACATTAGTATATGTTGGATGGATCAAGAGGCCTCGTTCTGTGCCGTAATACTCTATGGAGAGGAAATTTGGTCGGGCCTCTGTTGCGGTGTTGTTCCGGGCGGTAAATTTTGCGCTGGGAAATGGTTTGCGTCTCCAGCCACAAAATTCACCAGCTGGGCCCTGAGTGTGGGGCGGGGCGCTAAGGGAGACGTTCCACACCTCTCTCAGGGCGCTAGGCCGGCTGAGCAAGTGAAAATCCCCAGCTAAACAGCCGGCCTCGGAGCGCCCTAAGAGAGGCTTCCGTGAGGAAAAAAATCTGAAAAAAACACCAAAAACATTCCCAATACATTACTGACGCCGCATCAACATAACGCGCAAAAATAAAAAAAATAAAAACCAATTCCACTCACCTGAGGTCGACATTACTTCCCTGACTGCAGCCGCTACAGCTCGGACCGCCCGCTTTCACAGGCATTCTCAGCAGGGGGCGCTAAGGGGCGCGACGGGTCAGGCGTGAACCAAATATCGAGCCGGTGTCGCAACCAGGGGCGTTGTACACCGGCTCACCTCTCCCGGACAGTAATGCTCCGCGCCCCCGCAAACCCGGCACCCAATGTCCTGGCGGGGCAATGGAAGCTGGCTGCCTGCTCGGAGGTACTTACCGTCGCCATTGCTGTCCCTCCGGTGGACGCAAAAGATCTCATGGCACTATTTTGAAGAAGAGCAGGGGAGTTATCCCCGGTGTCCTGGCCAATATTTATCCCTCAATCAACATCACTAAAACAGATTATCTGGTCATTATCACATTGCAGTTTGTGGGAGCTTGCTGTGTGCAAATTGGTTGCTGCGTTTCCAACATCGCAACAATGACAACACTCCAAAAAGTGCTTCATTGGCTGTAAAACGCTTTGGGAGGTCAAATGGTCATGAAAGGCGCTATATTAGTGCAAGTCTTTCTTTCTTACAGAGCAGACAACAAATAGACAGACATTACCCCAGAAACTCGGGTCAGTGGTGCAGGCTCGAAGGGCCGAATAGCTTGCTCCTGCACCTATTTTCTATGTTTCTATGTTTCAGTATGGAATGGATTTGAACATAGGTATTGATAAGCACAGTTCCAGGCCTAACTTGACAGAACGTCAGCTCCACGCACAGCCTTTTCTATGCATTACTGGGCTCTTGTTCTTCAGTGGCTTACAGATGCCCCTCAGCAGAGAGCTGTGTGTCCATGGCAACATTGTGCAACGTACTCCTGTAATTCTAAAGACCTTTTGTGCAGCTTTATGAAAGCTACTCCCTGTGCCTAAATACATGCTGAATGGGAGGCTCTGCTGCATCACTGTGGCTCATTATCTCAGAAACTCGGGTCAGTGGGGTGGGGGTGGGGAGGAGAGATCACTGGCCTTGATCAAGCCCCAGGAGGGAAGAGATCCAGCCGAAAGGTGGGGGAGATAGGGCTTCCGGGAGGGACCAGTGACCAGGGAAGGAGATTGGACCTCGGGGCAGGAATGGGATGTGGGGTGGGGGTGGGGGGGCGGGTTGGTTAGGGGAGGCGGGTGCAGGGGAGGAGATTGGGACACGGAGGTAGAAATCGCAAACCTTGGTGGGATGGGGAGCGATCAGTGGCCTGGGGGGAATCAGTAGCCTGCAGTGGTGGGAGTAGGAGCCAAATTTCTCAGCCTTTGTGTCTGCTCTTTGCTGGGGTACAGGGGTTGTTCATTGCGTTAAGTATTTTGTCTCTTTTTTTCTCAGGGCAATGAGCTGTTTGCGTTTGGTTTGGGCACTATTTGGAATAGCTCCTTTGTTAATACTTCAATTTGCCGGCACAGACACCAAAGGGCCGAATGGCCTCCCTCTGTGCTATAAACTTCTATAAATTCAATCCATCGATCTGGTTTGGGATCTAAAAAAAAATCTGCAAATCAACACCATTCATGGGAAAAATCGGATTCGAACAGGAGGCATGTACATCGCAGTACCTAGGGCTGCCACTAGGTCCTTGCAGCAGAGCAGGTCTCCAGTCGTCTTGGTTAACCCTTGCCACTGGACCTAGCTCTGTCAAGCCCGTGTGGTGGCTGGTGTGCAACAGTCACCCCACGTTAAAAAAATCCAAGCACAGGCATCTTCCACCCTTCAGGATGTAGTTCGGGATCTAGAATGTCAGGTCCCTCATTGAAACACCTGTGAACTCATCCCTTTCTGGTGTGGAAGCAAGTCATCCTTGTTTCGAGGGACCACTTTAATACTATATTATACTCTGAGAAGCCATGTGCTCAGATCTCCAGTCACCATCTAACCAGTATGTCTGAATGAAAATCCCAGGAACACCATGGGATAACATCAGTTATTTTCTTGAAGGCAGGGGTGGGTGGGGTGCATTTCCTTCATTAGACATGCAATAGGGTTGTTGGTAGCTTGTTGGTTCAGTGTCAGCTTCGCTCAATTGTGGCTTCGCCAGAAAGTGCTGGGTTAAAGCCCGCAAGAGACGTCAGCGCATCATCTAGACTGACTCTTCACTGCAGCACTGATGGAGAGCTGCACTGTCAGAAGTGCCATCTTTCAGATGAGACCTTAAAACAAAGCACCATGGAGCTGGATCTTCGGTTCCTGGCCGCCTCTGTTTTTGCCCTGGAGAGGCGATAATGGCAGCGGAAATCATTTCCGGGCGGGTGGCCGGCCAGCTTCCATCGCCCCGCCGGGACATTGGGTGCTGGATTTGCAGGGACGTGGAGCATTACGGCCCTCGAGAGGCGAGCCGGTGTGCAACACCCCCGGTTGTGACCCCGGCTCGATATTTGAAACTTGGCCGACCCGTAGCGCCCCCTGCGGGGACTGCCTGTGATAGCTGAAGCGGCCACAGTGAGGTAATTAATGTCGACCTCAGGTAAGTGTGACTGTTTTTTATTTTTGCAATTAATGTTGATATGACGTCAGTAATGTATTGGGAATGTTCTTGATGTTTTTTTTTTCCAGATTTCTTTCCCCCAGGGAAGCCTCTCTTCGGGCGCTCCGAGGCCGGCTGTTTACCCCGGGATTTTTTTCGTTGCTTAGCCGGCCTAGTGCCCTGAGAGAGATGTGGAACGCCTCCCTTAGCGCCCCGCTCCACACTCAGGGCCCAGCTGATGAATTTTGCGGCTGGAGACGCAAACCATTTCCCGCCGCAAAACTTACCGCTCCGCCCGGGTTAACGCCGCAATAGAGGCGCGACTGAATTTCCCCCCCCTATTGCCTGTTCAACTGGATGTAAAATATCCCATAGCACTGTTCAAAGAAGAGCAGGAAGTTCCCCAGACCAACACTTTTTCATCACCCAACCTCACCAAACCATGCCCCCCGCCCCACGCATTCTGACGAGATGTTAAACTTGCCCTCTCAGGCTGATGTTGTTTATGCTCATAATAAATGGTGAGACTGAGTACTGTGTACAATGAGAAAGTGGGACCTTAGCTCCTTTATTAAGGTTCCAGAGTGCAGGTACCTCGTGGGTGGCCTGCTTATATACTGTGCTCCCAAGGGATGCTGGGATCCCTTGGGCCTCCAACAGGTTGGCCCTCTGGTGGTCAGGTGTGATGCAGGTTACAAGGGGTTAAATACTTAACAGATGTAAACGTTCCATTGCATTAAGAACATAAGAATTAGGAGCAGAAGTAGGCCCTATGGCCCCTCGAGCCTGCTCTGCCATTCAATGAGATCATGGCTGATCTTCTACCTCAACTCCACTTTCCTGCCCAATCTCCATATCCCTGGATTCCCCTAAACTCCAAAAATCTATCTATCTCTATCTTGAATATATTCAGAGATTCAGCATCCACAGCCCTCTGGGGTAGAGAATTTCAAAGATTCACAACCCTCTGTGTGAAGAAATTCCTCCTCATCTCTGTCTTAAATGGCCGACCCCTTATCCTGAGACTGTGGCCCCCCAGTTCTAAACTCTCCAGCCAGGGGAAACAACCTCTCAGCATCTACCCTGTCAATCCCCTTCAGAATCTTGTATGTTTCAATGAAATTACCTCTCATTCTTCTAACCTCCAGAGAGTATAGGCCCATTCTACAAAATCCCTCATCATAAAACCACCCTCTCTTGCAGGAATCAATCTAGTGAACCTCTGTTGCACTGCCTCCAAGGCAAGTATATCCTTCCTTAGATAAGGAGACCAAAGCTGTGCACAGTACTCCAGGTGTGGTCTCACCAAAGCGCTGTAGGGGGGTTACCCCGGTGTCCTGGCCAATATTTATCCCTCAACCAACATCACTAAATCAGATTATTTGGTCATTATCACATTAATGATTGTGGGACCTTGTGTGCAAATTGGCTGCCATGTTTCCCTACATTCCACTGATGGGGCACCCCTTAATGGGGAGGCCTTCAGCGCTCCAGTCCTCCATCTTTATTTGTTGGCCGACTCTTGAGTCGGCCCGTCAATGGTGGCCCTTGCGTAAACCCGGCCACTATTGTGCAGCCCGGCACTTCATTATGGGTGGCCACCAAAGGGCCTGCAGGGTGCGCAGCGGCCCTCCCATTTAATGCAAGGGGAGGGGCGTTATAGCACATCAGCGCTACGCGGAGCATCCATATAACGCTGGCCTGCTCTGTGTGGAGCTGGACCCAGGACCGCGCTACTGCCCCGCCTCCCCAGGAGTGTGCCTGCAAGGAAGCAGAGTGCCGGAGATAGCGCCCCGCTTCCCTTGAGCGGCGCACGGCCCAATTCTGCATCGGGGCAGGACTTCCTGGCTGGGTGCAGGAAGTCCCGGCACCAGAAGGTTACCACCCCCAATCAGGGTGAGGGGCAATTTCTAGCCCTCCATTTCCTATCATTTAGCCAATTTCGTCTCCATGCTGACACTGTCCCTTTTATTCCATGGGCTTCAACTTTGGTGGCAAACCGATTATGTGGCACTTTACCAAACTTCTTTTGGAAGTCCATGCACACCACGTCAACTGCATTGCCCTCATCAACCTTCTCTGTTACCTCATGAAAAAACTCAGTCAAGTTGGTTTAACACGATTTGCCTTTAACAAATCCGTGCTGGCTTTCCTTAATTAATCCACACTTGTCCAAGTGACTGTTAATTTTGTCCCTGATTATTGTTTCTAAAAGCTTCCCCACTACCGAGGTTAAACTGACCGGCCTGTAGTTGCTGGGTTTATCCTCACACCCTTTTCTGAACAAGGGTGTAACATTTGCAATTCTCCAGTCCTCTGCCACCACCCCTGAATCTAAGGTGGATTGGAAGATTATGGTCAGTACCTCCGCGATTTCCACCTTTACTTCCCCTAACATCCTAGGATGCATCCCATCTGGTCCTGGTGACTTATCTACTTTAAGTACAGCCAGTCTTTCTAGTACCTCATCTTTACCAATTCTTATCCCATCCAGTATCTCCACTATCTCCTCTTTCACTATGTCCATGGCAGCATCCTCTTCCTTGGTGAAGACAGATGCAAGTACTCATTTAGTACCTCAGCCATACCCTCCGACTCCATATGTAGGTCTCCACTTTGGTCCCTAATTGCCCCACCCCTCCTCTTACTACCTGTTTACTATTTATATACCTGTAGAAGACTTTTGGATTCCCTTTTATGTTAGCTGCCAATCTATTCTCAAACTCTCTCTTTGCCCCTCTTATTTTATTTCTCACTTCCCCCCTGAACTTTCTATATTCAGCCTGGTTCTTGACCGGGCATCTGTCATACGCCCCCTTTTTCTGCTTCATCTTACATTCTATCTCTTTCATCATCCAGAGGGCTCTGGATCTGGGTGCTCTATAGCTTCCCCTTGTAGTACCCAAACTATTTGCTCTTTAAAAGCTGCCCATTGTTCGATGATAGTTTTGCCTGCAAATCTTTGATTCGAACAGATGAGGAGCTATGAGGAGAGGTTCGAAAACTTAGGACTCTTCCCTTTGGAACAGAGAAGGTTATAGACAACCTTATAGATGTTTTCAAGATGATGAGAGATTTTGATAGTGTAAATATGGAAAAAGTCTTCCCTCAGGCGGTTGGGTCAATAGCTAGAGGTGATAGATTTTAAATCATTGGAAAAAGTTCTGGATGGGAGCTGAGGAGAAATGTTTTCACTCAGAGTTGTCAGCAACTGGGATGCTCTGCCTGAAAACGTGGTGGAAGAATTTTTAAAAGTAGTTGGAGAGGTGGTTGAGGATGAGGAGAGAGGATGATGATCTTCGCGCGGCAGATACAAGAAAAATATAGGGAGCAGCACCAACCCCTGTACATGGCCTTCTTTGACCCCACAAAGGCCTTCAACACTAACCACGAGGGATTATGGAGCATCCTCCTCAGATTCGGCTGCCCTCAAAAGTTTGTCACCATTCTCCGCCTGCTCCACGATGACATGCAAGCCGTGATCTTGACCAACGGATCCACCACAGACCCATTCCACGTTCGGACTGGGGTCAAACAAGGCTGTGTTATCGCACCAACGCTCTTCTCGATCTTCCTTGCTGCAATACTCCATCTCACCCTCAGCAAGTTCCCCGCTGGAGTGGAGCTAAATTACAGGACAAACGGGAATCTGTTCAACTTCCGCCGCCTCCAGGCAAGATCAAAGGTTGTCCCATCCTCCATCATCGAATTACAGTACGCAGACGACGCTTGCGTCTGCGCACACTCGGAGGCCGAACTCCAAGCCATCGTCAACACCTTCACCAAGGTGTACGAGAGCATGGGCCTTACACTAAATATCTGTAAGACAAATGTCCTCTACCAACCTGCCTCTGCCACACAGCACTGCCCTCCCAGTTATTAAAATCCATGGCAAGGCCTTGGACAATGTGGACTATGTTACATACCTTGGGAGCCTACTGTCAGCAAGGGCAGACATCAACGATGAGGTCCAACACCACTTTCAGTGTGCCAGTGCAACCTTCGGTCGCCTGAGGAAAAGAGTGTTTGAAGACCTCAAACCCGGCACCAAGCTCATGGTCTACAGAGCAGTAGTGATACCCACCCTCCTATATGGCTCAGAGACATGGACTATGTACAGCAGGGACCTCAAAACACTGGAGAAGTACCACCAACACTGCCTCCGCAAGATCCTGCAAATCCATTGGCAGGATAGGCATACCAATGTCAGTGTCCTCGCTCAGGCCAATATCCCCAGCATCGAAGCACTGACCACGCTTGATCAGTTCCACTGGATGGGCCACATCGTCCGCATGCGCGACACGAGAATCCCCAAAACAAGCGCTCAACTCGAGCTCCTACAAGGCAAACGAGCCCCTGGTGGGCAGAGGAAATGCTTCAAGGACACCCTCAAAGCCTCCTTGAAAAAGTGCAACATCCCCACCGACACCTGGGAATCCCTGGCCCAAGACCGCCCAAGTGGCTGAACACCTCGACTCGCTTCGCGGAGAGCAAGCTGAAGCCAAGTGTCGACAGCGTAAGGAGCGTGCGGCAACACAGGCCCCCCCCCCGACCCTCTCGTCCCTCCAACCACCATCTGCCCCACCTGTGATAGAGGCTGTAGGTCCTGCATTGGACTCTTGAGTCACCTGAGAACTCATATTTAGTGTGGAAGCAAGTCATCCTCGACTCCAAGGGACTGCCTATGATGATGATGGAGATGAGGAACTTAGAGTTACGGACAAAAAGCGGAGTGTGGGACTGAGCATGACTGGTCTGTCAAAGACCCAGCACAGGCACCATGGGCCTCCTCCTGTGCTGTAAATCTCGATGATTGTATGGTTCTAATTTGGGTTTTCCATAGATTAATGTTTGTGCGAATTACTTCTCATACTGACACTATCACACGTTTGAATTTACAACGCACAGTTAAACAAATTATTTATTGCCCAATCTGAATGGTAAAGCCTGTTGTTGGAATATAAATATTGCCTTACTTGTCTGATAATTCATCTAAAGCCACAGAAAAAACAAGCAATTTTCTCCACTGACATCTTCAAATCAAATGTCGTCTACTCTCTTTCATTTCCAGCGTAAGAATTGACAGACTTGCCAAGTTGCTGGCCAATAACATTCAATTACAGCAGTGAATCTTTATGCCGATATCAATGTCGGGGATCATATTTTTAAACTGTCACTCATAAGCTGAACGGACTGTCCAAGTGCCAGGAATACATCATTCAGCATGCCCACGATATTTGAAAGCAAATGCTCACATTGTGAGAGCCTGGGCCCCTTATCTTAGTCTGAGATACATGCCAGTGAACTTTAATCATTATGCTGAGTTATATAAAAAGCATCGACTCCATGCTGCGAGCTATCAATTATCGCCAAGTAATTATAAACTCAGTAATGGATGCAATCTGTGAACATCCTATGACTCAACACAATGATTAACATTCACTGGCGAGTAATTAAGACTAATTTAAGTGGTTCTAGACCTCCTTGGGTTGTTTCTGTGAATCAGGCAACTGCAGGACTGTGTTGCCTGACTGGTGTTACTTGATTAATTCAATAAGATCATGGCTGATCTGATCATCGACTCAGCTCCACTTCCCTGCCCGCTCCCCATAACCCCTTATCCCCTTATCGGTTAAGAAACTGTCTATCTCTGTCTTAAATTTATTCAATGTCCCAGCTTCCACAGCTCTGAGGCAGTGAATTCCACAGATTTACAACCCTCTGAGAGAAGAAATTTCTCCTCATCTCAGTTCTAAATGGGCGGCCCTTTATTCTAAGATCATGCCCTCTAGTTCTAGTCTCCCCTATCAGTGGAAACATCCTCTCTGCAGCCACCTTGTCAAGCCCCCTCATAACCTTATACATTTCGACAAGATCACCTCTCAGTCTTCTCAATTCTAATGAGTAGAGGCCTAACCTACTCAACCTTTCCTCATAAGTCAACCCCCTCATCTCCAGAATCAACCTAGTGAACCTTCTCTGAACTGGCTCCAAAGCAGTTAATATGGAAAACAAAACTGCACGCAGTAACCCAGGTGTGGCCTCACCAATACCTTATATAGCTGTAGCAAGACTTCCCTGCTTTTATACTCCATCCCCTTTGCAATAAAGGCCAAGATTCCATTGGCCTTCCTGATCACTTGCTGTACCTGCATACTATCCTTTTGTATACTAATCTCAGGCCAGAGCCCCTTGAGGTCGCCCACCACCACCATCTAAAGCATCATCTTTACATTGGAATACAAATAGTTGGAGATACAGTTATATAAAGCTCTGGTCAGACCCCATCTGGAGCACCGTGTTCAGTTCTGGACACCGCCTCTCAGGAAGGATATATTGGGCTTGGAGTGGGAGCAGTGCAGATTCACCAGAATGATACCCGGGGTTAAAAGGATTAAATTATGAGGACCGGTTGCATAGCCTAAGTTTGCATTCCGTCGAGTATAGAAGATTAAGAAGTGATCGAATTCAGGTGTTTAAGGTGATTGAAAAGGGCATAACCTTAAAATTAGAGCTCGGCTGTTCAGGGCTGATATCAGGCAGCACTTCTTCACACAAAGGGTAGTGGAAATCTGGAAATCTCTCCCCCAAAATGCTGTTGAGGCTGGAGGTCAATTGAAAATTCGAAACTGACGGTAATAGATTTTTGTTAGGTGAGGTCATTAAGAGATACGGGGGCCGATTTTCAGCAAGGCCTCTGCCTGCCCAAAGTGCCGCCGATGGCCGCCGAGGTGCCGGACGGTACTTTGGGCGGGATAGTGATGGTCGAGGTCCCTCGAAGGGCGGCGGGTGACAAATGGATGACGTACGTCGCCAATCTGGGCGACAGCGGGCGGGAGGTCGCTTTCTCGGCGGCAGAGGCGCTTGCCGCCCCAGTGCTGCCGAGGATAGAGTCGGGCCCACGGAGGGTCGAAGACCTGAAAAAAAAAACTACCGGAAGACCTTCAGGGAACCCCATGCAGGTAAGTCGCTGGTGAAAATTTAAAAAAAAAAATTCACTTTTTTTCAGGTTCTTCAGATGTACCGTCGGGGACAGACCAGCCTCCAGCCAGCGGCCCACTCCCGTTCTGCCGCCGAATCCCGCCCGCAGGAACCTGGGAGCTCGGCGGGCGGAAGCTCAGTTGTGTCACTCGGCCGTCCGCTGACGTCGGCGGGTGCTTCCTGGCAGCTCTCCCCTCCCGCCCGCTCCAGGTCACCTCCAAAGTGACGCTGGGCGAATCTTGCAGGAGGACTGTCAGCGGCAGTCGACGGCAGCGGGCGGTGAGGTGCTGAAAATCGGCCCCATGGGCCTAGAAATTGAATAAGGCTTGAAAACGAGCAGTGTAATGGGCCAGCGTGATTTGGCTGCGCCGCTTCAGAGTGCTATCTGCTCATTTGTATGAGTGGCTTGCTGATCTCAGCTTGCTGGTTAGCTTAGCATTGACCGAGGGGAAGGGTGGGGCCAATACTCGGTGCGGGCTAATGGCCTAGGCTCTCTGTATTACTTAAAGGGGAGGTGCTTTGATGCAGCAGCTCCTCATTGCCATTGGAGTTTGAAGACATGTCTGAGCGACAACTGCAGCAGCACAGAGAACGCTCGAGAAGGTTCTCCGATTTGGCTCTCGAGGCATTGGTAGCGACACTGGACAGAAGGCGGGGTGTCCTGTTCCCATGAATAGCAGGAAGCCATCAAAGCCGACTTCCAGAGGCCATGGCAAGAGATTGCTGCCCACGTCACGGCCAACAGTGTCATACCGCCGGCACGAATCCAATGACGCAGAAAGTTTAATGGCCTCACACGCCAGGTCAAGGTGAGTGAAGGCTTCAGCAAATGTCGTATCCCAGCATCTGCACCACTGGCCGCACACACTACTCAATGCACCACTCCCCCAGCATTCACCTACCAACAATTTTTACCAATCACCACTCACACCTCACAACCAGAGCTTCACTCACACTCACAACCTTCCCATTGCTGCAACACTCACACCCACATCTCACACCTTGCTCACGCCAACAGCTATTCAACTCTTCTTCTTTTCGTGTCTTCTCAGTTTTGGGGAACAGTGTGAAGTAGTGGATGGATTCGCAGGCTGATTAACAGTCTGATTGGCCGCGTTAACGCTCCTTCCATGGCCATAACCAGTTTTATACCAGCCAATAGAGGCGGGGGGGTTAGTCCTGTACAGCGTGAGGGTGTATGGGCTCCCAAAACCCACACCCACCAGACATGAGTATCCTGCTGGATGTCAACCCAGAATTCGAAGTCAGAGCTCCGACTCCACGCGCCAGGGTAGCTATTCAACCATGGCAGGCACATACCCAATCACACTGCAGCACACTCACTGACACACTTCACCCAAACACACTGCACCACACTCACTGACTCACATCACCCAAACACACTGCATCACACTCACTGACACACATCACCCAAACACACTGCATCACACTCACTGACACACATCACCCAAACACACTGCACCACACTCACTGACACACTTCACCCAAACACACTGCACCACACTCACTGACACACTTCACCCAAACACACTGCACCACACTCACTGACACACTTCACCCAAACACACTGCACCACACTCACTGACACACTTCACCCAAACACACTGCACCACACTCACTGACACACTTCACCCAAACACACTGCACCATACTCACTGACACACTTCACCCAAACACACTGCACCACACTCACTGACACACTTCACCCAAACACACTGCACCACACTCACTGACACACTTCACCCAAACACACTTCACCACACTCACTGGCACACTTCACCCAAACACACTGCACCACACTCACTGACACACTTCACCCAAACACACTGCATCACACTCACTCACACACTTCACCCATACACACTGCACCACACTCACTGACACACTTCACCCAAACACACTGCACCACACTCACTGACACACTTCACCCAAACACACTGCACCACACTCACTGACACACTTCACCCAAACACACTGCACCACACTCACTGACACACATCACCCAAACACACTGCACCACACTCACTGACACACATCACCCAAACACACTGCATCACACTCACTGACACACTTCACCCAAACACACTGCATCACACTCACTGACACACTTCACCCAAACACACTGCACCACACTCACTGACACACATCACCCAAACACACTGCACCACACTCACTGACACACATCACCCAAACACACTGCATCACACTCACTGACACACATCACCCAAACACACTGCATCACACTCACTGACACACTTCACCCAAACACACTGCATCACACTCACTGACACACTTCACCCAAACACACTACACCACACTCACTGATACTCTTTCTTTTCCCTTGCAGTCCAGGGTGGCTCACAACCGCCAGGAGCAGACGGGAAACGGCCATGCGTCGAAAATCCACCTCTGCATATCTTTCTAAAGCGCCTTTCACGACCACCGGATGCCTCAAAGCCAATGCAGTACTTTTGGAGTGTAGTCACTGTTGTAATGTGGGAAACGCGGCAGCCAATTTGCGCACAAGCAAGCTCCCACAAACAGCAATGTGAGAATGACCAGATAATCTGTTTTTTGTTATGTTGATTGAGGGATAAATATTGGCCAGGACACTGGGGTAACTCCCCTGCTCTTCCTCAAAATAGTGCCATGGAATCTTTTACGTCCACCTGAGAGAGCAGACGGGGCCTCGGTTTAATGTTTCATCCAACAGATGGCACCTCTGACAGTGCAGCACTCCCTCTGTACTGCATTGGAGTATCAGCCTGGATTCATGTGCTTAGGTCTCTGAACCCCCAAACTTCTGACTCAGAGGCGCGGGTGCTACCCACTGAGCTATGGCTGTCACTTTCACAACAGATTGTTAAATTGATGCAACCCAGTTGCCTGTCCAAATAGGCATGAAAAACATCACAGGCCATGCTTTTAAAGTATTCAGTTTTAGCTGAACCTACTCGACATCACCCAAATAAATGTCAATGCTGTATGACTTTAACTTTCTCAATTGTACCCAATCAATGTTCAATTGCATTAGTTAATACTGAGGACAAAGTGCTTCCTCAGTCTAATCCCATTTCCTCTCAGTAAAGCAGTAACCCACCACAATCGAAATTGGATTGTGCAGCTTGCAGTCCGGACCCTGAACGCATTAACTAGTGTTCTTGCTCGGTTGTCGTTGTCCTGCGGCGCAATGTCCTTGTCAAGAGCAATTGCGGCGATTGTTGTCCTCTGTGTACGCAATCCGACTCAAGCACATCACATACACGCCAACAGCTGTACTGCCATGGTCACGGGCACGCACTGACGAAGAGGACAGGACCCGGTACTGCCCTTAGACAACTGAATGCACAGAGGAAAAACTGCCCAAATGGTGGCAGTTGCTACAGGTCAATCATCTTTTCTAATGACTATTTAAAAAAGGCCGAAAATACATGACTTTCTAAAACATGACAAAGGCCGTGAAATTCGATCGGCCGTTACGGTCAGTTTTCTTGAAACAGTGGCAGCCACCTCACTTCTGCCTGCTTCCAGCACAGCCACTGTCATGTCTGCATCGGTGAGGATGCTCACAGGTTTGTAGAGCTGTTGGGGTCTGGAGGAGTCCATGCTCCATGTTTTTATGGAATGTGCGAGGTTGCAGCCCCTCTTTCATTATTTGAAGCGGCTGCTCCTCAAATTCTGGTTGCACTTCAGTCCCACACTCCTGATCTTTGGTTACCCTGTGCGGAGGGTGCGGCAGGTCGGAAGGCCTCCTCGTAGGACTGCTCCCAGGCATGACCAAGGGGGCCATCAACCGGTCCAGGCAGCGGGCGGTCGAGGAGGCTGTTCAGCCCAACTGCCTGCCTCTCTTCCATGGTTACATCCGAGCCAGGGTGTCCCTGGAGTTGGAGCACGCGGTGTCCACTGGTACACTCGCGGCCTTCTGCAAGAGTTGGGCACCGGAGGGACTGGAGTGCATCATCACCCCCGGCAATCAAATTTTAGTTTGATTTAATTTGTTTAACGTATTGGTTTGGTGCCTCCTTTAATCAAGGGGCACTTTTATTAATGTTTCAACAAAATAGTTGTAGAGCTGTTGAGTTGTGAGTGGCTTAGCCAGTCACGTGATGTCCACAAGACTCAATAAAACCCCAGCCAGTTGGATTTGGGGGATCCACGATGAGGCAGGTGGTTGTGAGCCCGATGGATGAACTGGTTATGTGTAGTATGATTGTTAAATCTTTTGCTAATAAACCATCTAGTTCTTAATAGCAATATGTTGCTATGAATTCTTAAGCAAAGAACCAATGAAGCAAATACATTGCAGCCACCCCACCATTTTGCAGAGGACACCAACGCTGTTGTTGCCTGCGCTCGCCTCTCCACTGCAAATGTGCAGCAGGTGACCTCAATCGGCATGTGACACCTAAATTGATGCACGACTACGATTTTGGATGCGGCCGTATTCCATTCCGCCCTCTCCCAACCACACACGGAAGGACGTGCACACAGCAGTACAACAGCGACGCCGTCAGTGCTCCTGAAAGGGACACACACATCTTTCAGGTAAGTTTCAATTTCAGCTTTGGAGTGAGGTTTTTTTTTACATTCTATTGGAGTAGTGGCTTGGTGCAATAAATTAAAAAAGTTGTTAAAGTGTGCAGGGAGTGCTGCTGGACACTTGCAAAGCTTTGGATGTTAAAGGAAGGCTTCTGAGAACACCACTTGCTCACAATCCCGAGGGGCCTTGGCCTACAGTATTACATGGAGATGGAGCAGAGGCAGCAGAGGGAGGAGGAAACAGAAGAGGAGGAGGCAACCCAGACAGCCGCTTTGTGGCTGGGATATTCGGGAAGGAATCATCCACCTGAGGTACCAGGATCTAGCCCCTGTGCCCAAAGAAGTTTCATGACCAACTCCAATTTTCCCCTTTCAACACTTTACCTTGTCCCCCCCTTACCTTCCCTCTGTTACTGACCATCACAGCGTCCTCTTGGCCACAATGCTGAAATAAAGGCCACCACAAAGCAAACTTCCAATCCAACTTTATACATCTATCCATCCAATAAGTCACCCTTGTGCATTCCCTTATTGCCTGCCTTCCGTCTGCCTTTGCCTGCCCTAGTGCTCTTACACAGTGCTCCCCCAGTGACTGCAGCTTGGTTGGTGGAAGGCTGCTGACTTTCAGTGGGGGAGACACTGAAGATGACCTTGCAGGATGACCTCAAGCAGCTGATGGCTGGGAGTGTCAAATCGAGTGACACTGTTTCTTCAACTTCTTCACTGTCCTCTCCCTCTTCATGGAGACCCACTGGCTGGGCAGGTTGCATTTCTTGGGTGTGTGAAATGAGGAAGGCACAAGGGTGGAGTTGTGGTGAGGGGGGGGAGGGAAAGCAAGAGGTGCATGCCAGAAGGAGGGTAACGTATGATGATACCAGCATCTTGTATCCTTTCAGCCCCACTGCTGGCCAAGAACTCAGCCATGCTCCTGCCAAGAATGGCCTGCACCGTCTCCTCCAAGGGGATAAGGTGAGGCTAGGAATGTGAGGTGTTTGGTAGAGATTGTTGGTTGATGAGTGATGGCGGGGAGGGGTCGTGCATTGAGCAGTGTATGATACAGTTGGTAGGAGACAGCTTTTGAAGACGCATTCACTGACCGTGACCACTGGTCTGAGGTCATGAAGCTTCTTTGAGCACTGGTTCCGGTCCTGGAGTGGGGAGGTGGAGGGCGATACTGCTGGCAGTAACGGCCTCAGCGATCTGGTCCCACATTGTTCTTTCTGGAGGGCCTCTTGGTCCCTGTGGGTAGAGGACCTGTCTTCCAGTGTTGAGTCCCTGCACAAAGCTGGAGTGCTGCGTGTGAGACCCTGGGTGCTCCTTCCCTGGCTTGCTAAACCACTTGTGTTAGTGCTGAAGCACTTTTCCATTTTCTATGTGCAGAAGGCTTTCTGAGCTTTAAGAGCTGAAGACTGCCTAGTTTGCTATGATTTTAAATTTTTTTTCAGAAGACAGTCCTGCTGAGCGCTCAGCCTGGCTTTAGTGCCATGGACAGGTACAGAAAATCATTTCAAAGGCTAATGGACTGCTGACCTTTATATCTAGAGGACTAGAGTACACAGGGATAGAAGTTACGCTGCAGCTATACAAAGCTCTGGTTAGACCACACCTGGAGTACTGTGAGTAGTTCTGGGAACCACGCCTTAGGAAGGATATATTGGCCTTGGAGGGAGTGCGGCGTAGGTTTACCAGAATGATCCCTGGACTCCAAGGGTTAAGTTACGAGGCGAGATTACATAAATTAGGGTTGTGTTCCCTGGAGCTTAGAAGCTTAAGGGGTGATCTGATCGAAGTTTTCAGGATATTAAGGGGAACAGATAGGATAGATAGGGAGAGACTATTTCTGCTGGTTGGGGAGTCTAGGACCAGGGAGCATAGTCTAAACATTAGAGCCAGACCTTTCAGGAGTGAAATTAGGAAACACTTCTACACGCAAAGGATGGTAGACATTTGGAACTCTCTTCCACAAATGACAATTGATGCTGGGTCAATTGTTAATTTTAAATCTGAGATTGATCGATTTCTGTTAACCAAAGGTAGTAAGGGACGTGGGCCAAAGGTGGGTATATGCAGTTAGGTCGCAGATCAGCCATGCTCTCGTTGACTGGCGAAACGGGTTCAAGGGGCTGAATGGTCTCCTCCTGTTCCTATGTCCCTAAACGGCGCAGTCATCGATTGGTTGTGTGCTACGATCATTCAAATCAGCAGGCAGCACCAAAATAATGTGCTGTCTAACGGCCGGAGTCCTACGCCTATTTTCAGGCCTTACCCAATTTCTAGGCGATAATCTTTAATGATTGGTAAACAGGAAAAATCAAAATTATGTAGGGGTGAATTTTAACACCCCCGGGGCCTGGCGGAAATCAGGCTGGGGAATGGAAGTTAAAAAGGAGCGGGGACTTGGCTCTCCTTCCCTGTCCCAATCTGGCCCACAGCAACGTTAAATGCCAGTGTGTTGCTACACAGGCCTTGGCTGCAACGTCACCTCCTCCTTGGTTGATCAATTTATCCAAATGTAAAGAGCTAGTGAGGCGGGGTGGGGGCTTCAGAGATGTAATTGTTGCAATCGCAATACTCCCTCAAGCATCAGGGACATGTGGTTGTACCTCGTATAATAGCCATCGTAAGCTTTTATTAATAAAAAAAAATCTACATATTAAAGATTGGTTCTGCAATGGTTATAATGGCTATACATGGTCAGGCCTGTAGCAGTGGAGACATTAAATTGTGGCCTCTGTGGGTGCGTACGATGTGCGCCGAAGAGACCCTGCAAGTTGCCGGTTTAGGCGTGCACTGCGCATGCGCCTGAACCCGGCACTTGCGATCTGTCAAAATTTCAAAATGTGAGATCACCATTCAATGCTCTAAACCCAGGGTGCTCCTGCAGCACGACATTGCCTCCCTGGTGAACAGTAATACCCAAAGGCATTGCTCCTGTGTGAAGTCCAGGTCACTTCCTGATGTACTCAGCTGGTCGGCCAACACTAGCTGTAAGCCCTCCTCCTGTGATAAAGTTACTCCTCTTGGATCCAAATATTAATCCCAGTCCTCCGCCTCTTCCTCAACACCAGAATTTCGACTGGGACACTGCCTGTGATCAGGGGAATGGTGAGAGATGGAACCTGTGTGTAAATCCCTAGCTCTTTTTAAAGGCCTATTGCAGCAACAAATCTTTACATTGGTATCTCTCTGCTACCCACAATCGAAAATGTGTCAAGTGCAGGTGGGGCAGAGGCCATGTGCGAGGGGTCCCTGTCCCTTTTTTCTCCATGTAATCCACCTCGAAATAGGCCCACACAGCAGTGTTGCAAATTCTGGTTGGACGTACTCCTGGAAGTTTCATCACATGACCTTCTGCCTCCAACCACCCCGCTCCCACATTTCCACATTGACCCTTCGACATGTCCATCCTCATGGAGCACCAACTTCCTATACCCATTGTGATGATTCTTTGATGACTGGATGACTCTGACATAGAAACATAGAAAATAGGTGCAGGAGTAGGCCATTCGGCCCTTCGAGCCTGCACCAACATTCAATATGACCATGGCAAATCATGCAACTTCAGTACCCCATTCCTGCTTTCTCTCCATACCCCTTGATCCCTTTAGCCATAAGGGCCACATCTAACTCCCTTTTGAATATATCTAACGAACTGACCTCAACAACTTTCTGTGGTAGAGAATTCCACAGGTTCATAATTCTCTGAGTGAAGAAGTTTCTCCTCATCTCGGTCCTAAATGGCTTACCCCTTATCCTTAGACTTCCCCAACATCAGGAACATTCTTCCTGCATCTAACCTATCCAATCCCGTCAGAATGTTATATGTTTCTATGAGATCCCCCTCTCATTCTTCTAAATTCCATTGAATATAAGCCGAGTCAATCCAGTCTTTCTTCATATGTCAGTCCTGTCATTCTGGGCATCAGTCTGGTGAACCTTCGCTGCATTCCCTCAATAGCAAAAATGTCCTTCCTCAGATTAGGAGACCAAAACTGAACACAATGTTCAAGGTGTGGCCTCACCAAGGCCCTGTACAACTGCAGTAAGACCTCCCTGCTCTTATACTCAAATCCTCTCGCTATGAAGGCCAACATGCCGTTTGCCTTCTTCACCGCCTGCTGTACTTGCATGCCAACTTTCAATGACTGATGAACCATGACACCCAGGTCTCGTTGCACCTCCCCTTTTACTAATCTGTCACCATTCAGATAATAATCTGACTTCCTGTTTTTACCACCAAAGTGGATAACCTCACATTTATCTACATTATACTGCATCTGCCATATATTTTCCCACGCACCTAACCTGTCCAAGTCACCCTGCAGCCTTTTAGCATCCTCCTCACAGCTCACACTGCCACCCAGCTTAGTGTCATCTGCAAACTTGGAGATATTACATTCAATTCCTTCGTCTAAATCATTAATATATATTGTAAATAGCTGGGGTCCCAGCACTCTTGACTGTTGGTCAAACAGCCTTTGTTCCCAATCTTATCATCATCATAGGCAGTCCCTCGAAATCGAGGAAAATTTGCTACTACTCCAAGAGTGAGTTCTCAGGTGACTGAACAGTCCAATGCAGGAATTACAGTCTCTGTCACAGGTGGGACAGACAGTGGTTGAAGGAAAGGGTGGGTGGGACTGGTTTGCCGCACGCTCTTTCCGCTGCCTGCACTTGATTTCTGCATGCTTTCGGCGACGAGACTCGAGGTGCTCAGCGCCCTCCCGGATGCACTTCCTTCACTTAGGGCGGTCTTTGGCCAGGGACTCCCAGGTGTTGCATTTTATCAGGGAGGCTTTGAGGGTGTCCTTGTAACGTTTCCTCTGCCCACCTGGGGCTCGCTTGCCATGTAGGAGTTCCGAGTAGAGCACTTGCTTTGTATTTTTGCAACTAATAAGCAGAAGTATTGATAGAAAATGAATGGAAAATGCAATTTTGTTTAATATCGTTGTTATATAACTCTGGGTTTCTTGCAGCAGTGTCCTTGGGATCAATCTTCCATTCCTGGAGACTCCAGGGCAGTGCTGGAGGGTTGTCCACACGATTGGAGGGGATTATGTGGAGGAAGTGTGTTTTTCCACGCCTGAGTTCGGAATAACTTCAGAGGCAATCCTGAACTGAAGCTAGCAAGATATCAGGCCAGATTTTGGCATCAAAATAGTGGTGTGGCTAAGGGTGCTTAAATACCAATATCCAAATGTTGCTGCCTTAATTGTGCCGCACTGCCGTTAGCTGTGTTGTCTGCCGCACCATTGCCATGCATTGAATGGCGTGAGGTTGCTGTATTTGCGTGGGGTAGATATGAACTAAAGCCGCCGCAGATAGATAGGGCTAGTAATTAATAGTGTAAGTACACTTTTAACGACATGATTAGTGCTAATTAAGGCCAATCAACCTCTCTGGCACTGAAAATTAATTATTAGAAGTGTCGACTCTCGGGGCTGGATTAACCACTTGCTGCCACCTCTGTTTTCACCCCGGAGGGCCGGTTTCGGCGGGGCATGGAACATTACCACCCGGGAGAGGCGAGTCGGCGAGCAACGCCCCTGGTTGCGACACCGGCTCGATATTTGCCTCCTGCCCGATCCGTAGAGCGCCCCCTGCTGGGACTGCCTGAGAAAGCAAGCAGTCCGGCTGCAGTCAGGTAAGTAATATCGACCTCAGGTAGGTGTGATTGATTTTTTGTTTTGCGATTTATGTTGTGGTGGCGTGGGCTATGTATTGGGAATGTTTTTGCTGGGTTTTTTCAGTAATTTTTACCCCCAGGCTCCTCTCAGAACGCTCCTGGCTGTTTAGCTTGGGATTTTCGCTTGTTCAGCCGGTCTAGAGCCCTAAGGGAGGACTGCATCACCTCCCTTAGCGCCCCGCCCCACACTCAGGGCCCAGATGCCGAATTTTGCTAACTGAGGCGCAAACTAATTCTGGGTTCAAACTTTACCGCCCCGCCACCATTACCGCTCCGAAATGAGCAAAGCCGAATATCCAGCCCTTAATTCCTTCAGCTTTTGAATTTTTTTAGGGCGATTTGAAAACTGTCAAATGTTTTCCCGTTCTGAATTCTTCTATCCACAGTTAGAATGGATTCTGCCTGTCGCACTGTAATGACACCTCCCCACCAGTGGTGGTGCCTATCCTAGCTCCTCGCTCTGTACTGCAGAAAAACGAAACATCTTCAGCAAACTCTATTTCCCAAATTCCAGTACATTCAGCTGTGGGCAGTAACCACTCCGGGGCCGGACAGTCTGTGCCCGGGGTGCAAGACCCTCCCCGGAAGCGAAATTTGAATCACCGCCCCTCACAGGAAGTGAAGCGCAAAGTCGAGCACTCCACTTCCTTTCGGGGCGGGAGCGGGGGGCACTACCCGGGCGCCATGTGGAGCAAAAAAGGCGCATAGCGCCGACGTGTTTCAACGCCTCTCCCCTTCTGTTAAAGTGGGTGGGATGCAACGAACTCTGCAGGCCCTTTGTGGGGCACTGAAATAGTGTGCGTTGCTGCACAATTGCGGCCTAGACCCCGGGACATCGCTGCACAATGGGCTGACCGATAAGGGGGTAAAAAAGAAAAATGGCGGCGCGCGGCGCAGTGCACCTCCCCTTTATCTTTCGCCCCACGGCAGTTGTGCGGCCCAGTTCACGACCCGCCACGCCCGCGGTCGCCTGACGGGGGTGCTGCCCGATTTCCGCTGCGGGACGAAAAGGGGTCGGTGCGCACGCCGATGACGTCATCATCTCTGGTGCAGCGGCCCGGAGAGCTACCGGCGGGGAGCGGTGCTACTGCTTTCCCACCTCCGCTAACTCCCACCCAATTTCGCGGGAGTCAGTAGCGCCACCCCTCCCTCCCCCGCCCCCACCCCCCGCCTGCCTTTAACCTCAATTCATCTGAAGACTACAGTGTCAGCTGTGGCTCAGTGGGTAGCACTCTTGCCTGGGAGTCAGAAGGATGTGGGTTCAAGTCCCACTCCAGTGATTTATAACACAAAAATCCAGTCTGACACTCACAGTGCTGAAAGAGTGCTACACTCCAAAAGTACTGCATTGGCTGTAAAGCACTTTGAGACGTCCGGTGGTGGTGAAAGGCACTATATAAATGCAAGTCTTTCTTTTTAGACTTGGGCATGGTTTTCAACTGCCACGCGCCATTGTTCTCCTGTAAAGTGAGGGTCCAGCAGTGATCAGTTGGGGCGAGGGGCTACTCAGCAGCCCCTTTGGGCACTCTTGGCTTGCCTGATGCAATTTACAGATGGACTTGTTTCAGACGGGAGGCTGCTGAAAGTATGCGCATCAGGGTCTTGTGTCGATGTCTCCGCAAGATCCTGCAAATCCCCTGGGAGGACAGACGCACCAACGTTTGTGTTCTCAACCAGGCCAACATCCCCAGCAGCGAAGCACTGACCACATTGTCCGCATGCCTGACACAAGACTCCCAAAGCATGCGCTCTACTCGGAACTCCTTCACGGCAAGCGATCCCCAGGTGGGCAGAGGAAACGTTTCAAGGACACCCTCAAAGACTCCTTGATAAACATCCCCACCGACACCTGGGAGTCCCTGGCGAAAGACTGCCCTAAGTGGAAGAAGTGCATCTGGGAGGGCGCTGAGCACCTCGAGTCTCATCGCCGAGAGCATGCAGAAACTAAGCACAGGCAGCAGAAAGAGCGTGCGGCAAACCAGACTCCCCACCCACCCTTTCCTCCAACCACTGTCTGTCCCACCTGTGACAGAGACTGTAATTGTTGTCCCTCGGCCTGTGAGCACCATCAGAGCAGGCCGGGGAGTGGAAGGAGCGGCGTGGCAGCATACCACTCCAGGGAGCAGCACGGGCTGGTGCAGGAGGGTGACGGCAGCGAAGAGTGACGTCATCAAGGTCCAGGCCGGTGATTGGAGCGCGGGCAGGTACAGCAGGAGCGGCGAGGTCGGGGCGAAGGAGCGGCGAGAGACTGTAGAGGGACGTGATCGGGGCCCAGGAGGGGCGTGAGTTCGGGGCCCAGAAGAGGAGGGCCCTGGGGCAGCACGGGCCAGCCCACACTGCGCTATGTGTGCGAACTAGGTCCGTGCAGCAGAGCAGATCACCAGTCATCCTGGTTCAATCCTTGCCACTGGACCAAGACCTAGCTCTGTCAAGCCCGTGTGGTGGCTGGTGTGCAACGGCCACCACACGTTAAAAAAATCCTCGCACAGGCATCTTCCACCCTTCAGGATGTAGTTCGGGACCTCGAATATTAGGTCCTTCATTGAAACACCTGTGAACTTCTTGGCATGGAAGCAAGTCATCCTCGATTCGAGGGACTGCCTATGATGATGATGGTGTGTCATTGTTGGACCCTGATTGGAATTTTGAGGTCAAAGTGGGTGAAGCACACACCACGTATGCTCCACCCACTTGGACCAGGTGGTGAGTGACCTCACCGGTGATCTTTATAGGGCCTCCAAAACTTTAAGTGGGAAAGACCCTCGGACCACCCTGTAGCCACTGCTCAGTCGATTTCCCAGTCTCCCACAACTGGGGCGGTGACCTCTGAACCCCTAGAATCAAACTCTGGGTATCTAGTTCCAGTTAAAGTCATTGGTTCCAAGTCAGTAACACAATCAATCACAGGTATCCCTTTATGTAATATGTAACCCCGTTATAAGCCTTGTGGTCACTCCTGGATAACCACTTTCATTAAAACTGCTCTCAGCTGCATGGATCACCACATAAATATGCAAGAGGAAGACCATTCAATCTGTCTTAGCTCCCACATCAAGAAATAGCCCCTCAACCCTCTCATAACAAAGACAACAACTTGTATTTATATAGAACCTATAACACAGTAAAATGACCCAAGGTGCTTCACAGGAGTGTTAAGAGATAACAAATTTGACACTGAGCCACATAAGGAGAAATCAGGGCAGATGACCAATAGCTTGGTCAAAGAGATAGGTTTTAAGGAGCGTCTTAAATGAGGAATGAGAGGTAGGAGGGGCAAGACTATGGAGGGATTTGTAATCAAGGATGAGAATTTTGAAATCAAGGCATTGCTTAACCGGGAGCCAATGTAGGTCTGCGAGCACAGGGGTGATGAGTGAGCGGTGTAGTGTATGTAGACACCTTTAGTAATGACTCCACGAGGCAGGGTATAATACTTAAACTGTGTAGACCTGTAGTCCTTTATTTGCAGCTCCGGAGTGAGGACAAGCTGTGAGCTCCTTTATATACTGGGTTACCTGCAGTGTGCAGGTAACCCTTAGGTCTCCAGCAGCAGCACCCTCTGATGTACAGGTAAGGTGTGTACAGTATAAGGGTACATTCAGTGTGGCATAACAGTGTTACAGACATCACACAGTAAACGGGAATGCATACACAACAAGCGGGACTTGTTGCGAATTAGGACACGGACAGCCGAATTTTGGATGACCTCAAGTTTATGTAGGGTAGAAAGTGGGAGGCCAGCTATGAGTGCATTGATGTAGTCAGGTCAAGAGGTAATAAGGGCATGGATGAGGGCTTCAGTAGCAGATGAGCTGAGGCAAGGGTGGAGACGGGTGACGTTACGGAGGTGGAAATAGGCGGTCTTAGTTATACTGTGTATATGTGGCCGGAAGCTCATTTCAGGGTGAAATATGACACCTAGGTTGCGAACAGTGTGGTTCAGCCTCAGACAGAAGTTGGGGAGAGGGATGGAGTCAGTGGCTAGGGAACGCAGTTTGTGGCGGGGATCGAAAGCAATGGCTTCAGTATTCCCAATATTTAATTGGAGAAAGTTTCTGCTCATCCAGAACTGGATGTAGAGACCATGGAGGGGTCGAGAGAAGTGAAAGCTGGGTGTCATCAGCGTACATGTGGAAACTAACACTGTGTTTTCGGATGATGTCGCCAAGGGGCAGTATGTAGATGAGAATTAGGAGGGGCCAAGGATAGATCCTTGGGGGATACCAGGGGTAACGATGCGGGGGCAGGAAGAGAAGCCGTTGCAGGTGATTCTCTGGCTACGATTAGATAGATAAGAATGGAACCAGGCGAGTGCAGTCCCGCCCAGCTGGAAAGGCGTTGGAGAAGGATAGAGTGGGCAACTGTGTCAAAGGCTGCAGACAAGTCCAGAAGGACGAGGAGGGATAGTTTGCCTTTGCCACTCTCACAAAGGATGTCATTTGTGACTTTGATGAAAGCTGTTTTGATACTGTGGCAGGAAAGGAAACCAGATTGGAGGGACTCAAACATGGCGTTGCGAGAAAGATGGGCACAGATTTGGGATCTCTTAAGTATTCCTTTGAGCCTCAACTATCCTACCTAGAAGTTCACTTAATTTGTTGATCATTCTGTGTGGAGAATATCCTCAATTTCCTTTTGCCAGTTTAAGCTTATTTGCTCACCTCTCATAATTTAAGTTGAAATAATATGCAATTCTACACTGTACTATCGCTCCTTGAAATCCCACCCGAGTTGTCTCCTTTTGAGATCTCTCTCAATTTCACCCATAGATATTTCAAAATTGATACTAAAAATTGTGGATAGAACCCACTTTTCCTTTCAATCTGCAGTACTTGCTAGTGGAGCATCTGGGTTCAAGGACTAATTCCCGTTTGGACAAGGAATGGGTGCTCGTATGGTATGCTAATCAACAACAACAACATCAACTTGCATTTATATAGCGTCGCTGATGTAGTAAAGCATCACAAGGTGACCATCATCATCATAGGCGGTCCCTCGAAATGAGGATGACTGCTTCCATGCCAAAAAAAGGACACTTTCACAGGTGTTTCAATGAAGGACCTAAAATTCCAGGTCCTGAACCACATGTTGAAAGGTGGAAGATGCCTGTGCGTGGATTTTTTTAATGTGTGGTGGCCGTTGCACACCAGCCACCACACGGGCTTGACAGAGCGAGGTCTTGGTCCAGTGGCAAGGATTACCCAAGACAGCTGGAGACCAGCTCCGCTGCATGGACCTAGTGTGCACACATATCGCAGTGTGGGCTGGCCCGTGCTGCCCCCTGGTGAACAGTTATGTGATCAGGCAAAATTTGACACCGAGCCCCTTAAGAAGATATTAGGGCAGGTGATGAAAAGCTTGAACACAGAGGTAGGTTTTAAGGAGCACCTTCAAGGAGGAAACAGAGACCGAGAGACAGAGAGATTTAAGGAAGAAATTCCAGAGCTCGGGGCATGGCAACAGAAGGCAAAAGATGGTGGAGCAAAGAAAATCCAATGCGCAATAGGCCAGAATTATAGCAGCGCAGACATCTCGGGGGGTTGTGGGGCTAGAGGAGATTACAGAGATAGGGAGGGACGAGGCCATGGAGGGATTTGAAAACAAGGATGAGAATTTTTAAATCAAGGCGTTGCCAAACCAGGAGCCAATGTAGGTCAGCGAGCACAGGGGTGGTGGTGATAGTGATGGAGCAGCGTGGCAGCCCTGACCTGCGTGAGAACACCAGCGGCAGGTCGGGACCATAAAAGGAGCGGCGAGCAGCGGCCTGGGAGCAGCGTGGAGGCGTGCAACTCCAGGGAGCAGCACGAGCTGCGACGGCAGTGAAGAGTGATGTCATCAAGATCCAGGTCGGTGATTGGAGCGTGGGCAGATACAGCATGAGCGGCGAGGTCGGGGCGAAGGAGCGGCGAGAGTCTGTGGAGGGACGTGATCGGGGCCCAGGGGAGGCATGAGTTCGGGGCCAGGGGGCCCAGGGGCAGCACAGGCCAGCCCACACTGCGATCTGTGTGCGCACTAGGTCCATGCAGCAGAGCAGGTCTCCAGTCGTCTTGATTAATCCTTGCCACTGGACCAAGACCTAGCTCTGTCAAGCCCGTGTGGTGGCTGGTGTGTAACGGCCAGCACACGTTAAAAAAATCCATGTACAGGCATCTTCCACCCTTCAGGATATAGTTCAGGGCCTGGAATATTAGGTCCTTCATTGGAACACCTGTGAACTTATCCTTTTTTAGTGTGAAAGCAGGTCATCCTCGTTTCGAGGGACTGCCTATGATGATGATGATAATGATGATGGTGAATGAAACTTTGTGCGAATTAAGATATGGGACCCGAGCTGCTGAGTTTCCATCCGTTAATTGAAATGGCTTGCGCCCCACTGATTTCCTGACCTCCGAGTGCTGCCCATCAGAATTGGGGTTCTGCATTATTATCCCTATTAAAGATTATCCTTATACAGTGGAGAAGGTGCAAGATCGATTACAAGCACAATACCAGAACTGAGCGGTAATAACTATCAGGAAAGATTGAACATGTTGGGTCTCTTTCCTCCAGAAAAAAGAAGTCTGAGGGATGACTTGAAAGAGGTCACTAAAATTATGAAGGGGTTTGAGTGGACATGGAGAAGATGTTTCCACTTGTGGGGTCGACCAAAACTGGGGGTTATTATGTCTGTAATGCTCTTATGAATGATTCCACAAGGCAATGTGTTGTACTCAAACTGTAGTGACCTTGATCCTTTATTTGTAACTCCAGAGTGAGGCACAAGCATGGTGGGCAGCCTTTTATACTTGTCCCTGTGCACCTATGCAGGTGACCCTCAGGTCTCCCACCGCAGTGCCCTCTGGTGGACAGCCTCTGCCACAGGGGCAGGAAACCCCGGTCTCCACCAGTTGCACCCTCTAGTGGTGCCAGCATAGTATATACACAGTGTAAACCTTATTGATAGTACATCAGGTAAACAAGTCTCCATCTTATGCAACTATACAGTGACTACACAGAGAGTATATCTATAGTCTGCATATATAACAGGAATCATAAATATAAGATAGTCACTAATAAATCCAACAGGGGAATTCAGGAGAAACACAGCATTGCTGTCCCTTTTCCTCATATCCCATTCATGGTTTGAGGCAATTTCAGTCAAGTCACTAATGCTGGACGAAGGGTCTCAGACCCGAGTCGTTAACTCTGTTTCTCTCACCATGGATGCTGCTTGGCCTACTGAATGTTTCCAGCATGTTCTGTTTTTGTATAACTGGTGCAGGGTTAATTACCGTAAGATCCTGCAAATCCCCTGGGAGGACAGATGCACCAACGTTAGCATCCTTGACCAGGCCAACATCCCCAGCATCGAAGCACTGACCACACTTGATCAGCTCCGGTGGACTGGCCACATTGTCCGCATGCCAGACACGAGACTCCCAAAGCAAGCGCTCTACTCGGAACTCCTTCACGGCAAACGAGCCAAAGGTGGGCAGAGGAAACGTTTCAAGGACACCCTCAAAGCCTCCCTGATAAAGTGCAACATCCCCACCGACACCTGGGAGTCCCTGGCCAAAGACCGCCCTAAGTGGAGGAAGTGCATCCGGGAGGGCGCTGAGCACCTCGAGTCTCGTCGCCAAGAGCATGCAGAAAACGAGCGCAGGCAGCGGAAAGAGCGTGCGGCAAACCCGTCCCACCCACCCTTTCCCTCAACGACTATCTGTCCCACCTGTGACAGAGACTGTGGTTCTCGTATTGGACTATTCAGCCACTTAAGGACTCATTTTTAGAATGGAAGCAAATCTTCCTCGATTCCGAGGGATTGTCTATGATGATGATGAATTACCGCAGTTGGATCTTGGAATAGATGCTTGTACCATTTGCTTGGGGGCAGGCAGTTTGGATCAAGCTGGTCAGAAGAATCTGATATGAAATCTTTGGTGATTTCAGATGGAAAATAAAAGAACAAATACACCATGCAGGCAAATGAATACGAATCATTGCATAGCCTGATTCACAGCACCTTCCAGTGTAACCTTGGGGGAGAGGGAGGGGAGATTGGATTCAGCTTTGGGGCATTTTTTGACCTCAATTGAACGTGATTTCTATTTGATTAATAAATGGAGCTTCATTACAAACAGAAAATGTTGGAACTACTCAGCAGGTCAGACAGCATCTATGGAGAGAGAAACAGAGTTAACTTTTCAGGTCGGTGATCCTTTGTCAGAACTGGAAAAAGTTAGAAGTTTTAAGCAAGTGTAGGGGCAGTGAAAGGGGGGAGGGGAGGAAAGAACAAAAGGGAAGGTTTATGATCGGGTGGAAGGCAGGAGAGATTAAATGACAAAAGGGACGATGTTGCAAGGCAAAGGGAAATTGTGTCTCAGTGCGTGCGAGATAGGTACTATATAACATTAATCAGGACCAGAGAGTACTGCTACAACTGTACAGGGTATTGGTGAGACCACACCTGGAGTACTGTGTACAGTTTTGGTCTCCTTATTTAAGGAGGGATATACTTGCATTGCAGGCTGTTCAGAGAAGGTTGGTGAGATTGATTCCTGAGATGAAGGGGTTGTCTTATGAAGAAAGGTTGAGCAGGTTGGGCCTATACCCATTGGCGTTTAGTAGATTGAGAGGTGATTTTATTGAAACGTATGAAATTCTGAGGAGGCTTGACAGGGTAGATGCAGAGAGGATGTTTCCCCTCCTGGGGAATCTAGAACTAGGGGGCATAGTTTCAGAATAAGGGGTCGCTCATTTAAAACGGAGATGAGGAGGAATTTCTTCTCTCAGAGGATCGTGAATCTTTGGAATTCTCTGCCCCAGAGAGCAGTGGAGGCTGGGTCATTGAATATATTTAAGATGGAGATAGACAGATTTTTGAGCGATAAGGGAGTGAAGGGTTATAGAGAGCGGGCAGGGAAGTGGAGTTGAGGCCAAAATCGGGTCAGCCATGATCTTATTGAATGGCGGAGCAGGCTGAATGGCCTACTCTTGCTCCTATTTCTTATGTTCTTATGAGTGGTCGCCTGGACTAGTTTTATCACCTAAGGGGGTCGGAGATGAATTTCACAGATTTTCCCCTCCTAATTGGCTTGGGTTTTTATCTGATTTGTTGCCTTTCCCAGGAGATCACATGGTATTGGGTGGGGTGGAGTATATATATTGTGATACAATAGCTATCGCAATTGTGTGGGACAGGCTATATGGACTAGAGGGTCATTTCCTGTCGGTCATTGTCCGTATCGCCATGTGGTTGACAGTTATATTTTTGTTACTGCACTTCTCTCAACAATTTCAGCTGGTGTGTATCGATTCCCAGTATGGGAATGTTGGGGGGGTTTAAGCCAGATTCGGAACTCAGTGCAGCATGTCTCCTGAGCAGAAGGATTTATCGATCATTAGCCATTCTGAAACTTGGCTGCCTTGCCTGTCAATCAGCGTTTCTTTCTGTTTAGAGTACAATCCAGGACAGCAAATTGCGCGTGTCACTTGGAGCGTCTTTTCACTTTGTTGGCTGACTCGCGATCGATTTCATATTCAAATCTTTGTCTTACTTTCTACTTGGGCATCACAGTTATTTCGCTCCGAGCTGCGTTCGGCCACTTATAGTAATAGTGGAATGTAACAACTGTCCGTTTATCTCAAAGTAATTCATTGTATGTGAGGCACTTTCAGACACTGCTGAGAGATGCGATGAGAGACCATGGCCCAGAAATTCCTTTGGAGGTCTTCCCGTGGGCAATTGCCTCCTCGCTGGAGATTTTTTACAAAAGGACCTGGTGGTCTAGGAGGCGCCCTGGATTCCAGTGGGGAGGCCTTCTCTTCCCGCGCTGCAAAGCACGCTCCCATCCCACGCAGAAGATGCAGTCACGTGTGACTGCTCGGCCAATCAGGTCGGTATTTCACAGGTTCCCATTAATAGCACTGAGACTTCCACATCTACCAGTTCTCAGTGCTATCAATGGGAACAAAAGCAATCACACAAAGTAATAAAAAATAAAAAAACAGACCACACATATTTAAAATTAATTGAAATTAAAGTTATTATGTCTTATAAAAGTAAAATATTTTGCCGATTTTTGAAAAAGTTTTTTTAATTATGGTTCAAAATGAACTTAACGTAGTGGGGAGGGTTTTTAACAACAAACGGTGTTTATAATTTAATTTTATCGTGTTTTTGTATGTTTTAAAACACTTGCGCTTTAAAAGTAGGCTATGCGCCAGCTTTTTCAGGCACAAGATTTTTGAGGACATTTGCTGGGCAAGGTATGCGTAAATCCCGCAATCTTGCCCAAGAAATGTCCTCGGTCCCGATATGTCTATGTCAAGCTCCAGCTTGGCAGATCGGAAAAGCCAGTTTTCAGCGCATGTGCATTGCGTGCTGAAAACCGGCTTTTCCGATGCCTTCCCGGGTCCTTAGAAACTTCGTACGGGCCCAGGACGTCGGAATTTCTACCCCCATTTAAATGCAAGTTCTTGAAACGTGTGGGTCACCTGACCCTTGTGTCTGCTGTCAACCTATTTTCAGCTCATAGCTTTACATTATCCAACACTGTTTCATGATATTTTCGATGCACAAAGTACTTCAATGTCAGTGACAAAAAAACACTTACAATTATCCTGACATGTAAATGTATTACTCCTCACATGCGGGGTCTAAAATTTGGGTTTTTGATAGGAGTTGTGGTCCAGTCTTTCTCCGTCCTCAGAAGAATTTGGGGTAGAAATTAAGCCTTGTTGCACCCATTCTTCTGCTGCGAAATGGAGGCAAAGAGGTCCCATTTTGCCAGGCTGTGTCCTATAACTATTTTAAAGTAACTTTCAATCAAGTGCCCCTTTTTTTTTGAGGGCACCAAAAAACACAAATTAACAATTGAAAATTAACGGGAACCTCTTTCCAAATCAAATTAAAATTCTGTTCCCTGTTGAAATGATGCACTCCAGTCCCTCCGGCGCCCACCTCTCGCGGAAGGCCACGAGCGTATCGGTGGACACTGCGTGCTCCATCTCCAGGGACACCCTGGCTCGGATGCAACCATGGAAGAGAGGCAGGCAATCGGGCTGAACGACCCCCTCGACCGCCCGCTACCTGGACCGGTTAATGGCCACCTTGGCCATAGGCTGTGTCCTATAACCCAAAGGTGCCTGAAATACGTCTGCTACCATATTGGCTTGGGACGATATTGAGGTGTCACTGGCGGCTGCCTGAAACAGGCGTCAGGCCTTACATATGCTAATGAGGAGCCTAATGCCTGATCAAGGAACCCTCTGGGAAACTGGTCAGCTTTGTTGGTTCATTCTGTGGCCGACTGTCAGCCATGGCTCAGTGGGTAACACACTCGCCTCTGAGTCAGAAGGTTGTGGGTTCAAGTCCCACTCCAGGGACTTGAGCACATAAATCTAGACTGACACGCCAGTGCAGTGCTGAGGGAGTGCTGCACTGTTGCAGGTGCCGTCTTCTGGATGCGACGTTAAACCGAGGTCCCATCTGCCCTTTCAAGTGGACGTAAAAGATCTCATGACACTATTTCGAAGAAGAGCAGGAGCGTTATCCTCGGTGTCCTGGCCAATATTTATCACTCAATCAACATCACTAAAAACAGATTATCTGGTCATTATCACATTGCTGTTTGTGGGAGCTTGCTGCCATCACCAAGAACGTAAGCATTTTGTTCAAACTTACCTCAATGTGGAACCAGGAGGAGGAGGGCTCCTCCCCCCAGGCTCCACAGTACTACAGCAGGCTGCTGTCGGCCTGCGCTCACCTCCATTCTTGTTGTTCTATCCCACCCCCCCTTCTCCCAGACCTAGCTGAGGGCCGGAACTCGCATGACAGCTGCCCCAAATTGGAGTTCCGGAGACCCGGAAGCTGCCTCTGGAGGCTTGACAGGCACTCCCGTAGCTCGCTGGAAATATTGTTATTAAGACTGGGCCTCGGGCCTCCTGTTTCTAGCTCGTGTTCCGAGCACCTCACCAATTCCATGGCCCGGAACCAGGCCAGATCAATTTCTAGGCCTTAGTGTGATGCTTTGTCTCCTATGATGACCCCTACATAAACTAGAGGTGATCCAAAACTCGGCTCCCTGTGCCCTAGCTCGCACCATGTCCCGCTCACCCATCACCCGGTGCTCGCTGACCTACACTGGCTCCCAGTTAAGTAACGCCATGATTTCAAAATTCTCATCCTTGTTTTCAAATCCCTCCGTGGCCTCACCCCTCCCTATCCCTGTAATCTCCTCCAGCCTCACAACCCCTCGAGATGTCTGCGTTCCTCTAATTCTGCCCCCCTGAGCATCCCTGATTATAATCACTCAACTATTGGTGGCCGTGCCTTCAGTTGCCTAGGCCCCAAGCTCTGGAACTCCCTGCCTAAACCTCTCATCTCTCTACCTCTCTTTCCTCTTTTAAGGTGCTCCTTAAAACCTACCTCTTTGACCAAGCTGCCGTAATATCTTCTTATGCGGCTCAGTGTCAAATGTTTGTCTTAGAATACTCTTGTGAAGAGCCTTGGGATGTTTTACTACGTTAAAGACGCTATATAAATACAAGTGTTGTTCTTGTTGTTGTATATTAGTATAATCCTTCAGTGCTGAAGGGTGAAAGGAAAGCAGTGTTCTTCTCCAGTCTGCAGTTCTCCTTTCTCCATCTACGCAGATAGCTTTTATTAACATTACTATTTATATCATCATCATCATAGGCAGACCCTTGGAATCGAGGAAGACTTGCCTTCACACTTAAAATGAGTCCTTAGGTGGCTGAACAATCCAATACGAGAACCACAGTCCCTGTCACATGTGGGACAGATAGTTGTTGAGGGAAAGGGTGGGTGGGACTAGTTTGCCGCACGCTCTTTCCGCTGTCTGCGCTTGTTTTCTGCATGCTCTCGGCGATGACACTTCAGGTGCTCAGCACCCTCCCGGATGCACTTCCTCCACTTAGGGCGGTCTTTGGCCAGGGGCTCCCAGGTGTCAGTGGGGATGTTGCACTTTATCAGGGAGGCTTTGAGGGTGTCCCTGTAACGTTTCCTCTGCCCTCCTTTGGCTCGTTTGCTGTGAAGGAGTTCCGAGTAGAGCGCTTGCTTTGGGAGTCTCGTGTCTGGCATGCGAACTATTTATAATGATAATTAGGGATGCATGTACTTGAAATGATTGTACTTTCCATCCACGTTGCCTCTTTCTTTATCCTCTCCCCCTGCTACTGTCTGGCTTCATTAAACAGTCTGGTTAAAGAATTTGGATTCTTAAGCTCAATTCACACTATACATTTTATACATTTAAGATTGGAACTGTCTTCATTGTAGGAGGCCACGGTTTGAGTTTCTATGATATAAGCTAGGCAGAACCTTGGCATATGTGAAGAAAAACGACTCTATTAATCCAACCGCAATCCATCTAATTAGCCCTAGTCTACAGCACCAAGCCATATGTAAATTCAACACTAATTAGCACTGATTTGGGAAAGTTAGTCACAAATTGTAGACAGTTGAGGACATGAGAAAGTCAAGCAATATAGTTCGGGGTATTCTGTTCTCAACCCGGTGTTTATAGAAACATTGAAAATAGGTGCTGGAGCAGGCCATTTGGCTCTTCAAGCCTGCACCACCATTCAATTTGATCATGGCTGATCATGCAACTTCAGTACCCCACTCCTGCCTACTCTCCATACCCCCCGATCCCTTTAGCCGTAAGGGCCACATATAACTCCCTTTTGAATATATCCAACAAACTGGACTCAACAACTTTCTGTGGTAGAGAATTCCACAGGTTCACAATTCTCTGAGTGAAAAAGTTTCTCCTCATCTCGGTCCTATATGAATTACTCCTTATCCTTTGACTGTGACCCCTGGTTCTGGATTTCCCAACATCGGGAATATTCTTCCTGTATCTAACCCGTCCAATCACATCAGAATTTTATATGCTTCTATGAGATCCCCTCTCATTCTTCTAAATTCCAGTGAATATAAGCCTAGTCGATCCAGTCTTTCTTCACATGTCAGTCTTGCCATCCCGGGAATCAGTCTGGTGAACCTTCGCTGCACTCCCTCAATAGCAAGAACGTCCTTCCTCTGATTAGGAGACCAAAACTGCACACGATACTCAAGGTGTGGTCTCACTAAGACCCTGTACAACTGCAGTAAGACCTTCCTGCTCCTATACTCAAATCCTCTCGTTATGAAGGCCAACATGCCATTTGGTTTCTTCACCGCCTGCTGTACCTACATGCCAACTTTCAATGACTGATGTACCATGACACCCAGGTTTCGTTGCACCTCCCTTTTACTAATTAGGTGGATATCCAAGAACAACAACAACAACCTGTATTTATATAGCGCCTTTAACGTAGTAAAACATCACAAGGTGCTTCACAGCAGTGTTATAAGACAAAACAAAAAATGTTTTGACACCAAGCCAAATAGGAAGAAATTACAGCAGATGACCAAAAGCTTGGTCATAGTTATAATCAGGGATGCTCAGGAGGGCAGAATTAGAGGAGTGCAGACATCTCGGGGATTGTGCACCTCTAATTCTGCCCTCCTGAGCATCCCTGATTATAATCGCTCCACCATTGGTGGCCGTGCCTTCTGTTACCTAGGCCACAAGCTCTGGAACTCCCTGCCTAAACCTCTCCGTCTCTCTACCTCTCTTTCCTCCTTCAAGATGCTCCTTAAAACCAACCTCTTTGATTAAGCTTTTGGTCACCTGCCCTAATTTCCATTTATGCAGCTCGGTATCAAATGTGTATCGCATAATACTCCTGTAAGCGCCTTGGGACGTTTTACTATGTTAAAGGCGCTATATAAATACAAGTTGTTGTTGTTTTTGTAAGAGCATGGGCAAGGGATCATGGGATTCAGGAATAGCAGTATGTCAGTAGCATTCATGTAAGTTGCATTTTACAGACAATGCCATGGCAGAGCCAGGGCTTGTGACCGTGGGAAGGTTTTGTTTGGCTATGCTGGACCAAAGCCTGCCACCAAAAGGCATGGAAAAATGCCATGGTGAGGGAAAATGTAGTGTCCATTGTCTTCCCCCGACCACCAGACTTGGGATGAGGCCTGTTGGAAGAAGAAATAGGGAGAACCGGATGCTTCCTGAAACGTGATACTCCATGATCTACTCAACCATGGAGGTATCAAGCTAAGGAAAGCAACTCATCCATCTTGTGTAATATGGGTAATATGACACAATATTGTGTAATATGACACAAGACTCCCAAAGCAAGCGCTCTACTCGGTACTCCTTCATGGCAAACGAGCCAAAGGTGGGCAGAGGAAACGTTACATGGACATCTTCAAAGCCTCCCTGATAAAGTGCAACCTCCCCACCGACACCAGGGAGTCCCGGGCCAAAGACTGCCCTCAGTGGAGGAAGTGCATCCGGGAGGCTGCTGAGCACCTCGAGTCTCATCGCCGAGAGCATGCAGAAATCAAGCGCAGACAGCGGAAAGAGCGTGCGGCAAACCTCCCTTACCCTCAACTACTGCCTGTCCCACCTGTGACAGAGACTGTATTTCTCGAATTGGACTGTACAGCCACCTAAGAACTTATATTAAGAGTGGAAACAAGTTTTCCTTGATTCCGAGGGACTGCCTATGATGATGATTATGATGATTTTATACGGGTGTGCTGCAGTTCAAATTAACTTAGCGGGCAGGGAGAAATTACACTAAACATTTACTCGGGAGACTAGATGGGCTAATGATAATCCATGATCAAGAAGATTGCGTACGGTCCATGGAAGGAATTGGTTCGATGGGTGAAATTGCCTTTCCTAGTTCTATCTTTCTCGTGTGATCACAATAATCAGCCAAGAAGCAGGCTTTAAGTGGTTTATCATTACTGAATGAAAGGATGGTATTGGGCTAATTATCTGCATCTCCTGTCAAGCACAGTCTTATCAGAGTTTGAGGTAGTAAATTCTAACACATCATCATCATAGGCAATCCCTCACAATCTGTCATGTATGTATGCTCAGGTTTACTAGCCACCAGGTGGCGCCACTGTCGAAGTCATTGGGCTGTGCGTACGAGTGTGCAGGCCCGGTATAAAAGGCCAGCCATCTTGTAATGCAATCACTTTCGGTCCTATAAAGTGGAGCCAGGTTTGTACCTGTTCGGAGTTTACAGTATTCAGTCTATTGAGTTATTGCAGACACAACATTTGGCGACGCGGTAACAAGAACCTTCACATGAAAAAATGAGCACAATTGGAATTCTGGAGCGATTCATGGAGGGTGGAGATTGGGCGGACTTTGTAGTCCACTTGAACCAGTAATTCGTGGCCAACAAAATGGAGAAAGAGGCAGACGCAGTTCAGCACTGGGCAGTCCTCCCCACGGTTTGCGGTTCGAAAATCTATGGACTCATAAAGAATCTCCTCTCGCCCTTAAGTCCAATGGACGAGGACTATGAAACATTGTGTGCTCTGGCACATAACCATCTCAAACCCGATGAACGCATCATCAGCTCAAGATATCAATTCTATATGCACGTTTGTTCTGAGGGCCAGGATGTATCGGAATTTGTTGGCGACCTAAGATGGTGTAAGTTCGAAACTGCATTGGCAGACATGCTGCGGGACTTCTTTGTAATCGGCATCAACCACGAGGTGATCCTGCATAAGCTACTGGCGGCAGAGACGCTGGAGTTGAGCAAGGCCATCACGATTGCCCAATCATGCATGACGACGGACAAAAACTTAAAGCAGATATCATTGAAAAACCAGAACTCGGCAAGTACTGTAAACAAGATAGTATCGTCGTTTGGCAGAGCTGCATATGGCAGGGCCTACCCGACTGCATACGCGAAACCTGTGACTGCTCAAAGTCCGCCAACGGGAATGAATCCGATATCACTGTGTTGGCATTGTGGGGGAAATCATCAGCATTATCAGTGTCGGTTTAAACAGGAAATTTGTAAAGGCTGGATGAGAGTGGAGCATCTCCAGCGCATGTGTCCGCAATTGAGCAAGCGTGCTGCGACACACCACGTGGAGGATGATGACCAGTATAGCGGATCCGGATATGCAATCCGAGATACCAGAGGTGGAAGTGTATGGACTGTATTCGTTCCTAACAAAGAGCCAACTGATAATGATTAATGTAAAACTTAATGGTGTGCCGGTATCGATGAAATTGGATACGGGTGCGAGTCAATCAATAATGAGCCAGAGGACATTCGACAGGTTGTGGGATACTAAGGCTGTGAGGCCTAAGCTGAGTCCAGTCAATGCCAAGTTGTGTACGTACACTAAAGAACTCATAACGGTGATTGGCAGTGCAGTAATCATAGAAACATAGAAAATAGGTGCAGGAGTAGGCCATTCGGCCCTTCGAGCCTGCACCGTGCCATTCAATGAGTTCATGGCTGAACATGCAACTTCAGTACCCCATTCCTGCTTTCTCACCATACCCCTTGATTCCCCTAGTAGTAAGGACTTCATCTAACTCCTTTTTGAATATATTTAGTGAATTGGCCTCAACAACTTCCTGTGGTAGAGAATTCCACAGGTTCACCACTCTCTGGGTGAAGAAATTCCTCCTCATCTCGGTCCTAAATGGCTTACCCCTTATCCTTAGACTGTGTCCCCTGGTTCTGGACTTCCCCAACATTGGGAACATTCTTCCTGCATCTAACCTGTCTAACCCCGTCAGAATTTTAAACGTTTCTATGAGGTCCCCTCTCATTCTTCTGAACTCCAGTGAATACAAGCCCAGTTGATCCAGTCTTTCTTGATAGGTCAGTTCCGCCATCCCGGGAATCAGTCTGGTGAACCTTCGCTGCACTCCCTCAATAGCAAGAATGTCCTTCCTCAGGTTAGGAGACCAAAACTGTACACAATACTCCAGGTGTGGCCTCACCAACTGTAGCAACACCTCCCTGCCTCTGTACTCAAATCCCCTCGCTATGAAGGCCAACATGCCATTTGCTTTCTTAACCGCCTGCTGTACCTGCATGCCAACCTTCAATGACTGATGTACCATGACACCCAGGTCTCTTTGCACCTCCCCTTTTCCTAATCTGTCACCATTCAGATAATAGTCTGTCTCTCTGTTTTTACCAGGTGTCATAAGATGGTGCGGTTCACGATTTACCATTATGGATTGTTCCAGGCAATGGTCCAACACTGTTCGGCAGGAACTGGTTAGAAAAAATCAAATCGAACTGGAACGAGATCAAAGCGTTGTCGTCGTCGGAGGATACTCCATGTGCTCAAGTGCTGAGCAAGTTTCCCTCGCTGTTTGAACCAGGCATCGGCAATTTCACGGGAACCAAGGTGTAGATCCACGTGGACTTGGATGCAAGACCCATCCATCATAAAGCTCGGGCAGTTCCGTACATAATGAGGGTTAGGTCGAAATTGAACTGGACAGACTCCAGCGTGAAGGGATCATATCATCGGTCGAATTTAATGAATGGGCCAGCACCATTATTCCCGTGTTGAAAAGTGATGGCACTGTCAGGATTTGTGGAGACTACAAGATTACAATCAACTGAGTTTCAAAACAGGATCAATACCCATTACCGATGATCTGTTTGCAACGCTAGCCAGGGGGGAAGTCGTTCACAAAACTGGATCTGACGTCAGCCTACATGACACAGGAGCTGGTCGAAGAAACTTACGTGCATCAACACTCATAAAGGACTGTTTATCTACATTTCTTGGCAGTATTCTGGCAGTGCCCTCAAAACTGCCACCAAGCTCATGGTCTACAGGGATGTAGTAATACCCGCCCTCCTGTATGGCTCAGAGCCATGGACCATGTACATTAGAATCGTTGGAGAAATACCACCAGTGATGCCTCCGCAAGATCCTACAAATCCCCTGGGAGGACAGATGCACCAACGTTAACATCCTCGACCAGGCTAACATCCCCAGCATTGAAGCACTGACCACACTTGATCAGCTCCGCTGGGCAGACCACATCATTCGCATGCCAGGCACGAGACTCCCAAAGCAAGCGCTCTACTCGGAACTCCTTCACAGCAAATGAGCCAAAGGTGGGCAGAGGAAACATTACAAGGACACCCTCAAAACCTCCCTGATAAATTGCGACATCCCCACTGACACCTGGGAGTCCCTGGCCAAAGACCGCCCTAAGTGGAGGAAGTGCATCCGGGAGGGCGCTGAGCACCTCGAGTCTCATCACCGAGAGCATGCAGAAACCAAGTGCAGGCAGCGGAAGGAGCATGTGGCAAACCTGTCCCACCCTCCCCTTCTCTCAACGACAATCTGTCCCACCTGTGACAGAGTCTGTAATTCCCGTATTGGACTGTTCAGCCACCTAAGGACTCATTTTTAGAGTGGAAGCAAGTCTTCCTCGATTCCGAGGGACTGCCTATGATGATGATGATAATGGTTTCAAACCGCCGGAATACTGCCGAGACCAAAGACTGCTAGTTTTGTCAAAACATTTTCGGCGGTGTGCGAGCGATGTGCGAGCGGTGTGCAGCGGTGTGCAGCGGTGTGCGAGCGGTGTGCGAGCGGTGTGCGAGCGGTGTGCAGCGGTGTGCAGCGGTGTGCGAGCGGTGTGCGAGCGGTGTGCAGCGGTGTGCAGCGGTGTGCAGCGGTGTGCGAGCGGTGTGCAGCGGTGTGCGAGCGGTGTGCGAGCGGTGTGCAGCGGTGTGCAGCGGTGTGCAGCGGTGTGCAGCGGTGTGCGAGCGGTGTGCAGCGGTGTGCAGCGGTGTGCGAGCGGTGTGCGAGCGGTGTGCGAGCGGTGTGCGAGCGGTGTGCAGCGGTGTGCAGCGGTGTGCGAGCGGTGTGCAGCGGTGTGCAGCGGTGTGCAGCGGTGTGCGAGCGGTGTGCAGCGGTGTGCGAGCGGTGTGCGAGCGGTGTGCGAGCGGTGTGCAGCGGTGTGCAGCGGTGTGCGAGCGGTGTGCAGCGGTGTGCGAGCGGTGTGCGAGCGGTGTGCAGCGGTGTGCAGCGGTGTGCAGCGGTGTGCAGCGGTGTGCGAGCGGTGTGCGAGCGGTGTGCAGCGGTGTGCAGCGGGCAGTGTGCAGCGGTGTGCAGCGGTGTGCGAGCGGTGTGCGAGCGGTGTGCAGCGGTGTGCAGCGGTGTGCGAGCGGTGTGCAGCGGTGTGCAGCGGTGTGCAGCGGTGTGCAGCGGTGTGCGAGCGGTGTGCAGCGGTGTGCAGCGGTGTGCAGCGGTGTGCGAGCGGTGTGCAGCGGTGTGCAGCGGTGTGCAGCGGTGTGCGAGCGGTGTGCAGCGGTGTGCGAGCGGTGTGCGAGCGGTGTGCAGCGGTGTGCGAGCGGTGTGCGAGCGGTGTGCAGCGGTGTGCGAGCGGTGTGCAGCGGTGTGCAGCGGTGTGCGAGCGGTGTGCAGCGGTGTGCAGCGGTGTGCGAGCGGTGTGCGAGCGGTGTGCGAGCGGTGTGCGAGCGGTGTGCGAGCGGTGTGCAGCGGTGTGCGAGCGGTGTGCAGCGGTGTGCGAGCGGTGTGCGAGCGGTGTGCGAGCGGTGTGCGAGCGGTGTGCGAGCGGTGTGCAGCGGTGTGCGAGCGGTGTGCAGCGGTGTGCAGCGGTGTGCGAGCGGTGTGCAGCGGTGTGCGAGCGGTGTGCAGCGGTGTGCGAGCGGTGTGCGAGCGGTGTGCAGCGGTGTGCGAGCGGTGTGCAGCGGTGTGCGAGCGGTGTGCAGCGGTGTGCAGCGGTGTGCGAGCGGTGTGCGAGCGATGTGCAGCGGTGTGCGAGCGGTGTGCAGCGGTGTGCGAGCGGTGTGCAGCGGTGTGCGAGCGGTGTGCAGCGGTGTGCGAGCGGTGTGCAGCGGTGTGCGAGCGGTGTGCAGCGGTGTGCAGTGGTGTGCGAGCGGTGTGCAGCGGTGTGCGAGCGGTGTGCGAGCGGTGTGCGAGCGGTGTGCGAGCGGTGTGCAGCGGTGTGCGAGCGGTGTGCAGCGGTGTGCAGCGGTGTGCGAGCGGTGTGCGAGCGGTGTGCGAGCGGTGTGCAGCGGTGTGTGAGCGGTGTGCAGCGGTGTGCAGCGGTGTGCGAGCGGTGTGCGAGCGGTATGCGAGCGGTGTGCAGCGGTGTGCGAGCGGTGTGCGAGCGGTGTGCAGCGGTGTGCGAGCGGTGTGCAGCGGTGTGCGAGCGGTGTGCGAGCGGTGTGCAGCGGTGTGCAGCGGTGTGCGAGCGGTGTGCAGCGGTGTGCGAGCGGTGTGCGAGCGGTGTGCAGCGGTGTGCGAGCGGTGTGCAGCGGTGTGCGAGCGGTGTGCGAGCGGTGTGCGGCGGTGTGCAGCGGTGTGCGAGCGGTGTGCAGCGGTGTGCGAGCGGTGTGCGAGCGGTGTGCAGCGGTGTGCGAGCGGTGTGCGAGCGGTGTGCAGCGGTGTGTGAGCGGTGTGCAGCGGTGTGCAGCGGTGTGCGAGCGGTGTGCAGCGGTGTGCAGCGGTGTGCAGCGGTGTGCGAGCGGTGTGCAGCGGTGTGTGAGCGGTGTGCAGCGGTGTGCGAGCGGTGTGTGAGCGGTGTGCAGCGGTGTGCGAGCGGTGTGCAGCGGTGTGCGAGCGGTGTGCAGCGGTGTGCGAGCGGTGTGCGAGCGGTGTGCAGCGGTGTGCGAGCGGTGTGCAGCGGTGTGCGAGCGGTGTGCGAGCGGTGTGCGAGCGGTGTGCGAGCGGTGTGCAGCGGTGTGTGAGCGGTGTGCGAGCGGTGTGCAGCGGTGTGCGAGCGGTGTGCGAGCGGTGTGCAGCGGTGTGCGAGCGGTGTGCGAGCGGTGTGCAGCGGTGTGCAGCGGTGTGCAGCGGTGTGCAGCGGTGTGCAGCGGTGTGCGAGCGGTGTGCAGCGGTGTGCAGCGGTGTGCGAGCGGTGTGTGAGCGGTGTGCGAGCGGTGTGCAGCGGTGTGCAGCGGTGTGCGAGCGGTGTGCGAGCGGTGTGTGAGCGGTGTGCAGCGGTGTGCAGCGGTGTGTGAGCGGTGTGCGAGCGGTGTGCAGCGGTGTGCGAGCGGTGTGCAGCGGTGTGCGAGCGGTGTGCAGCGGTGTGTGAGCGGTGTGCGAGCGGTGTGCAGCGGTGTGCAGCGGTGTGCGAGCGGTGTGCGAGCGGTGTGCAGCGGTGTGCAGCGGTGTGCAGCGGTGTGCAGCGGTGTGCGAGCGGTGTGCGAGCGGTGTGCAGCGGTGTGCGAGCGGTGTGCAGCGGTGTGCGAGCGGTGTGCGAGCGGTGTGCAGCGGGCAGTGTGCAGCGGTGTGCGAGCGGTGTGCGAGCGGTGTGCAGCGGTGTGCGAGCGGTGTGCAGCGGTGTGCGAGCGGTGTGCAGCGGTGTGCGAGCGGTGTGCAGCGGTGTGCGAGCGGTGTGCAGCGGGCAGTGTGCAGCGGTGTGCGAGCGGTGTGCGAGCGGTGTGCAGCGGTGTGCGAGCGGTGTGCGAGCGGTGTGCGAGCGGTGTGCAGCGGTGTGCGAGCGGTGTGCAGCGGTGTGCGAGCGGTGTGCGAGCGGTGTGCGAGCGGTGTGCAGCGGGCAGTGTGCAGCGGTGTGCGAGCGGTGTGCGAGCGGTGTGCAGCGGTGTGCGAGCGGTGTGCGAGCGGTGTGCGAGCGATGTGCAGCGGTGTGCGAGCGGTGTGCGAGCGGTGTGCGAGCGGTGTGCAGCGGGCAGTGTGCAGCGGTGTGCGAGCGGTGTGCGAGCGGTGTGCAGCGGTGTGCGAGCGGTGTGCGAGCGGTGTGCAGCGGTGTGCGAGCGGTGTGCAGCGGTGTGCGAGCGGTGTGCGAGCGGTGTGCAGCGGTGTGCGAGCGGTGTGCAGCGGTGTGCGAGCGGTGTGCAGCGGTGTGCGAGCGGTGTGCAGCGGTGTGCGAGCGGTGTGCAGCGGTGTGCGAGCGGTGTGCAGCGGTGTGCGAGCGGTGTGCAGCGGGCAGTGTGCAGCGGTGTGCAGCGGGCAGTGTGCAGCGGTGTGCGAGCGGTGTGCAGCGGGCAGTGTGCAGCGGTGTGCGAGCGGTGTGCAGCGGGCAGTGTGCAGCGGTGTGCGAGCGGTGTGCAGCGGTGTGCAGCGGTGTGCGAGCGGTGTGCAGCGGTGTGCAGCGGTGTGCAGCGGGCAGTGTGCAGCGGTGTGCGAGCAGTGTGCAGCGGGCAGTGTGCAGCGGTGTGCGAGCGGTGTGCAGCGGTGTGCAGCGGTGTGCAGCGGTGTGCAGCGGTGTGCAGCGGTGTGCAGCAGTGTGCGAGCGGTGTGCGAGCGGTGTGCGAGCGGTGTGCAGCGGTGTGCGAGCGGTGTGCGAGCGGTGTGCAGCGGTGTGCAGCGGTGTGCGAGCGGTGTGCAGCGGTGTGCAGCGGGCAGTGTGCAGCGGTGTGCGAGCGGTGTGCAGCGGTGTGCGAGTGGTGTGCAGCGGTGTGCGAGCGGTGTGCGAGCGGTGTGCGAGCGGTGTGCAGCGGGCAGTGTGCAGCGGTGTGCAGCGGTGTGCGAGCGGTGTGCGAGCGGTGTGCAGCGGTGTGCGAGCGGTGTGCGAGCGGTGTGCAGCGGTGTGCGAGCGGTGTGCAGCGGTGTGCGAGCGGTGTGCAGCGGTGTGCGAGCGGTGTGCGAGCGGTGTGCAGCGGTGTGCGAGCGGTGTGCAGCGGTGTGCGAGCGGTGTGCAGCGGGCAGTGTGCAGCGGTGTGCGAGCGGTGTGCAGCGGGCAGTGTGCAGCGGTGTGCGAGCGGTGTGCAGCGGGCAGTGTGCAGCGGTGTGCGAGCGGTGTGCAGCGGTGTGCAGCGGTGTGCGAGCGGTGTGCGAGCGGTGTGCGAGCGGTGTGCAGCGGTGTGCGAGCGGTGTGCAGCGGTGTGCGAGCGATGTGCAGCGGTGTGCAGCGATGTGCAGCGGTGTGCAGCGGTGTGCAGCGGTGTGCAGCGGTGTGCAGCGGTGTGCAGCGGTGTGCGAGCGGTGTGCAGCGGTGTGCGAGCGGTGTGCGAGCGGTGTGCGAGCGGTGTGCGAGCGGTGTGCAGCGGTGTGCAGCGGTGTGCGAGCGGTGTGCGAGCGGTGTGCAGCGGTGTGCGAGCGGTGTGCAGCGGTGTGCAGCGGGCAGTGTGCAGCGGTGTGCAGCGGTGTGCGAGCGGTGTGCGAGCGGTGTGCAGCGGTGTGCGAGCGGTGTGCGAGCGGTGTGCAGCGGTGTGCGAGCGGTGTGCAGCGGTGTGCGAGCGGTGTGCAGCGGTGTGCGAGCGGTGTGCAGCGGGCAGTGTGCAGCGGTGTGCGAGCGGTGTGCAGCGGGCAGTGTGCAGCGGTGTGCAGCGGTGTGCAGCGGTGTGCGAGCGGTGTGCGAGCGGTGTGCGAGCGGTGTGCAGCGGTGTGCGAGCGGTGTGCGAGCGGTGTGCAGCGGTGTGCAGCGGTGTGCGAGCGGTGTGCAGCGGTGTGCAGCGGCGTGTGCAGCGGTGTGCGAGCGGTGTGCAGCGGTGTGCGAGCGGTGTGCGAGCCGGTGTGAGCGGTGTGCAGCGGGGTGGGCTGTGTCAGCGGTGTGCGAGCGGTGTGCGAGCGGTGTGCGAGCGGTGTGCAGCCGGTGTGCGAGGGCTGTGCGAGCGGTGCAGCGGTGTGCAGCGGTGTGCGCGCGGGCAGCGGTGTGCGAGCGGTGTGCGAGCGGTGTGTGAATACTACTCTTATGACCTGGGGGGGCGGGGGACCCTGTGCAGCGGTGTGCACGGTGTGCCGAGCGGTGTGCAGCGGTGTGCAGCGGGGTGTGCAGCGGTGTGCGAGCGGTGTTGCAGCGGTGTGCGAGCGGTGTGCGGTGTGCAGCGGTGTGCGAGCGGTGTGCGAGCGGTGTGCGAGCGGTGTGCAGCGGTGTGCAGCGGGAAGTGTGCAGCGGTGTGCGAGCGGTGTGCAGCGGTGTGCGAGCGGTGTGCGAGCGGTGTGCAGCGGTGTGCGAGCGGTGTGCGAGCGGTGTGCGAGCGGTGTGCAGCGGGCAGTGTGCAGCGGTGTGCGAGCGGTGTGCGAGCGGTGTGCAGCGGTGTGCGAGCGGTGTGCAGCGGTGTGCGAGCGGTGTGCGAGCGGTGTGCAGCGGTGTGCGAGCGGTGTGCGAGCGGTGTGCAAGCGGTGTGCAGCGGGCAGTGTGCAGCGGTGTGCAGCGGTGTGCGAGCGGTGTGCGAGCGGTGTGCAGCGGTGTGCGAGCGGTGTGCAGCGGTGTGCGAGCGGTGTGCAGCGGTGTGCGAGCG